>NC_056527.1:4880928-4915969 GCF_019175285.1 Sceloporus undulatus | reverse complement strand
GTTTATATAAACACCGTTTTATTTGAATAGGAACGAAAGAGGATCACTTAAAGCGAATCAGTTGGTAAATGAGAATGAAGAAAAAAAAGCGATTCGGAACGCGGGATAAGACCAGGGTTATTTTGAATCGATTTAACTGATACCGGTGTATTTTAAAGCGTTGTAAATCGCAAGTGGGAACACCCCCTAAGATTTTGAATGTGAATTTGAGGAGATATCCACCTAAATTATTATTTTTATTACAGTATGTTTAACCAACTTCCATAGATTTTAAGGCTGCCACCAGATTTTCTTTAAGCTAACTATTCAAAAGACAGTAAAGCTAAGTTATTTTGGAAGTCCCTTCTCAGGTGAAGCAATAAGGAAACTTCAAGAAAAGTTTAGACCAGGCTTGGATGATCTCCTTTCTGAAAGGAATGTAGCACAAATAACTTGTGTCAAGAAAGAAAAGACTACATAACCTCCAACTATCCTGGGTTGGTATGGACAGTCATGATGAATCCTCTGTTGCCCCACGTTTCCAGTTGCTTTTAAAATGTCCCAGTTTCTGTCTCCTCCTCCCACATTTGCTCTTCATCCTCAGCTTTCCCCACTTGCTGCAAATTCATCCCAAAGTGCAAACTCAGGTCCAATCCACACTGCAGAAATAATCCAGGTTGACACCGCTTTAAGTGTGCCCTGGCTGAATGCTAGGGAACTCTGTGAGACATTGTTTTGTGAGACACTGAGCCTTCTCTATCAGAGAACTCTGGTGCCACAATAAACTACAGTTCCCAGGATCCCCTAGCACTGAGCCAGGGCAGTTAAAGTGGTGTCAAAACTGGATTATTTCTGCAGTGTGAATTGGACCTTGATTGACCCAGCGGGAGGGAGAGGAGAAGAGGGCACAGGACTGGACACTTCCCAGGAGGCTCAAGGAAAAGCAAAGTGCTGCAGCCTCACCCAACTTGTCTGTTCTTCCTTATTAATGACTTTTGTCATCTTGATGACTCTCTGAGTTTGCCTGGTCCTGCTTTTCATCTGTGAAATTTTGGAGGGTATAAAACTAATATTTTTTTTTTGTCCAAATTTAATTTTTTCAGGAAAGCCAAGGGGAAAAAGAGTGAGATAAAGGACACTGGGCAAAAGATGCCAAGCAAAGCCAGATGCAAAATTAAACAGATGCAGCACTCTCCAGTGTGAAATGAGGCAGTCACAACTACAGCTGATCCACCAACACCTTGTCGTGGCATCAAGGCCCTTCTGCCCATTGTTTTTGCATGTGCTAATGAAATGTTAAGAGTGCTGAGTTGGGGGAAAGTGTACAATTTGTAGAAGAGTCACACGGAAAAGATACAGATATCCATTCATCACACACACACACAATTTGGGTGGATTCGTCTCATTCTCTTGTTGTTGCTGCTGTTCTATACTCTGAAGAAGCAGCATTAGTAGTAGTTTGTTGTTGTTGTTGACTTACATATGGTGTTGACTTAACATATGTTGTTGCTGACTTTCATATGGTGCATCTGTTGTTGTCGTCGTGTGCTTTCACGTCATTTCCAACTTACAGTGACCCTAAGGCAAATCTATGATGGGGTTTTCTTTGCCAAGATTTGTTCAGCTTTCCCAAGGCTGAGAGGGCAGACCGATGCTCAAACCATTACACCACACTGGCTTTGTGCACAGCCCTTTGGCTGGAGCTAAACTCAGACAAACTGGAGCCTTTGCACCTTTGTTTCTTGCCTGGAGATGAATCACAAAAAACAGACACTCCAGTGGGAACTACAATCGTGTTAAATAAAAATCAATTGCATCGGTTAGAAAAATAATTCAGTCCCATAGTGGGAACGATGTGTTTTGACGAATTGAATCGTTGATTCGATGTGATGCGGTTTGTGAACTGATTTAAATCCCCAATGGGAATGAGCCCAGGACAGGCCCTGACATCTGGCAACCCTCTCCAATTCCTCCTACATCATTCTCTTTTTCTTACCATTACTTTTCTCATTCCCCCTACGGCATTTCCCTTGACTGCTTTCTTTTCTTCCTCCTTCTCCTCCTTCCCTTTCCCTTCTGGTTTTCTCTCTCCACTTTACCCATTCCATTTTAATTTTCGATTTTCTCTCTCCTCCCTTTCTTCCATATTTCCTTCTTCCTTTTCTGTTTTTCTCTCCCTCTTTCTAGCAAAGCAAAGCACGGGCAGCAACCAGATACTGTCCCTGGTTACACAATCAAAACAAGGCTGCATAATCTCTCTTTTTCCTGACGTTTTGTGGAAACAGTAAGAACATGGCTTGGCTCAAAGGATCCGAGCGGTGTTTCACTTCAATGGCTCACACTGGTGCTAAAGCCAAAGATGATGGAAGAGGATTTAAGATATGGAGAAGGAGCAAGAGCAGAGGATTCATGCATCCCCTCAATCATCTTGATTTGGCAGGACAGGATCCGTTTGCATCCAGACAATAGATGATGAAGCTGCGGCTGTCATACTTTGGACACATCGAGAAGACAAGACGCACTGGAAAAAGAGCATGGAATGCCAAAAAGACAAAGAAATTATAATCTTTTGGGGGGGTTTCAGGCTATGTTCTAGAAGAGTTTATTCCCCATGTTTCACCAGCATCTGTAGCCGGCATCTTCAGAGAATGCTGGCATGGAAGAGAGTGGGCTGTGTATGTAGTACAGTGGTACCCCGGGATACGAATTGATCGCGTTACGAAATTTCCGGGATACGAAAAAAATAGATAGGAAAAAACTGTTCCGGGTTACGATGTTTTTTCGGGTTACGAATTTTTTTCGGCGCGAAATTCAAACCGCAAAGCGCGGCTAGCGGCTTTCCAGCGCTAGCCGCTAGCCTTTTCGGGTTGCGAAATTACTCGGGTTACGAACGGAGCGGCGGAACGAATTAATTTCGTAACCCGAGGGACTACTGTATACATATATACTGTGTGACTCTGGGTTGGGAGGAGTACTTTCCATGTTAATCTGTGGATTGTCCTGTTGGTGGTGGCCAGGCCTCAGGGTGGGAGGATACACAAAGAGGATTAGTGTCTGCTTCATTAGTGAGCATTGTCTGCTGGGAAACCCTGACCCTGGGTGGTTTTCATTTGCATTTTGCTGGGTCTTGATTGTAGTGTTTTTCAGGACTGGTAGCCAAACTTTGCTAACTTTAAGGGTTTCTTCTTTCACCAAGTTCTCTTGGTGTTTGTGGATCTCAGTGGCTTCCCTGTGCATTCTGACCTGATAGCTGTCCACAAACACCTGGACAACTTCAACAGGAAAGAAGAAACCCTTAAAGTTAGTAAAGTTTGGCTACCAGTCCTCAAAAACACTCAAGTCAAGACCCAACAAAATGGAAATGAAAACCACCCAAGGTCAGGGGTTTTCCCAGCAGACAATGATCACTAATTAAACCAGTGGTTCTCAACCTTCCTAATGCCGCAACCCTTTAATACAATTCCTCATGTTGTAGTGACCTCCAACCATAAAATTGTGGTGTCTCAGTTCCTAAGACCATCAGAAATATGTGTTTTCCAATGGTCTTAGGCGACCCCTGTGAAAGGGATCGTGACCCACGGGTTGATCACCACTGAATTAAACAGACACTAGTCTTCTTTGTATGAACTCTTCTAGAACATGGCCACATAGCCGAAAAAACCCACAAAAAACTATGGATGCCGGCCATGAAAGCCTTCAACTTCACAAAGAAATGCGTTTGATGGCAGATGAAGCCTGAACTTTTTCCTAGAAGCCAAAATGACTCTCAGCTGAAACTATCACACACTGGATGTATCATCAGATGACATGACCCACTGGACAAGCAAGATGATAATGCTGATGAAAGTAGGAGTAGTAAGAAAAAAGAGGAAGACCAGGGGTGTATCTACACTGCAGAAATAATGCACTTCGACACCACTTTAATTGTTGTAGCACAAAGGAATCCTAGAATTTGTAGTTTGACAATGCCTTCTCTGCCAATGAGTGCTGTTGCCTCACCAAACAACAAATCCCAGTAATCTGTTGGATGGAGCCACAGCAATTAAAGTGGCGTCAAACTGCATGAGTATATGCATCCTATATTTTTCTGTGCAGCCCAGGATTTATTCCACTTGATGTCAAAAACTCTACTAAAAACTCACAACCCTGGACTTAGCAGGTTCCACTTTTTAGATATATGGTCTTTTGTTGTAAGCCTGCCCTTACATAATGTTTCACAGCATCTAATATTTACCGCTGGAGGCAACAACTGAACCACTCAAAACAATTTACAGAACATGTTCCTGGCACAGATTTTGGTCGCCGGAGCCAGACCAATAAAGCACACGCACGGCGGGTCGATAGGCGGGGGATGAGCCGAATCCGTGTTGGGTTCACAGTCAGAGTGCAGAAAGGCCAAAGGGAAGCACCAGACACTCAAAGCCTATCCAAATTTGCAGATCTCCAGGATCCAGCACTCTCACAACTGTGTTGCTGTTGTTGTGTGCCTCCAACCTATGGCAAGCCTAAGGCAAACCTATCATGGGGCTTTCTTGGCAAGATTTATTCAGAAGAGTTTTGCCATTGCCTTCCTCTGAGGCTGAGAAAGTGTGACTTGCCCAGGGTCACCCAGTGGGTTTCATGGCTGAGCCGATTGCAGTACCAGATCTCAAAGGGAGAACCTGTTAGTCTTGCAAAAGGAATTTAAAGTTTACTTCCTAGACAGGAGGTCCCAGCATCCACATGGCCAGAAGGAGGAAGGGTCCACCTACATCAATACCCTTCCATACCATCTGAACTGAGGATTACAACTACAACATCTTAACCAAATGAAGGGCTCAACTAACATCATTATTTCCTCCCCTCCTGTATAATTTTTAATACCTTTGATTGGTGAAAAAGAAGCCAGCAGAGCTTTGAAAGCTTGCAACATGTATATTGTGCATTTTGGTTAGTCCTATAAAGGTATCATTGTTTGGTGGATTTTGGATAATGCCGTACTTTGCTACATGGCCAACAAGGCTACCCCTGGATAGGTTTCATTGCAACTAGTGTAATTTTACAAAACTCAACTCATAAGGATGCCAAGATCTGCCCCAGGAATCTCTGGGATTTTGAAATAAGTGGCTGGATAATAAGTCGTGTGAACTTTCCTCCCCCTCTCCTTACATGCCACAAATGCAAAGCCGTAAACGTCTTGCAACATGCCGACATCTTCTATCCAGAACTGAAAACATAATTCTGCAAATGCACTTCTCAGACAGGCAAAAGGCTTGTAACTAATGGATTGTTTTCAACACACAATACTTGCCAAGTGTCTTCACATTGTTTCCAACCTGAGGCAACCCTAAGGCAACTCTATCACAGGGTTTCCTTGGCAAGATTTGCTCAGAGGAGGTATGCCATGGCCATCCTCTGAAGCTGAGAGAATGGGACTTGGCCTCAGTCACCCAATAGGTTTCCATGGCTGAGCAGAGATTTGAACCCTGGTCTCCGGAGCCGTATTCCCCAACTCTCAAACAGCTATGCAATGCTGGCTCATTTTCAGTAAGCAATACCAAGGGGAAGAGTTTGAAAATTGGATTATATCTAAGTGCGTCTTGAAGATCTGGTCTCTCAGACTGCATCTGCACTGCAGGAATAACCCAGTTTGAAAACACTTGAACTGCTACAGCTTTGTGCGATGTAATCCTGGGACTTGTAGTTTGTTGTGGCACCAGAGAAGGCTAAATGTCTCACAAAGCTACAATGCCTAGGATTCCATAGTACTGAGCCATGTCAGTTAAAGTGGTGCCAAACTCTGGATTATTTCTGCAGTGCAGATGCAGCCTCAGTTGGTTTTTAACGCCGATGATGATGATGATGATGATGATGATGATGATGTCTGACTAGAGGGTTTCAGAGGTCAGCAGCTCTTGATATAACTTCTTTCTGGATCATAATAATTGACAGAGATTAGGCTGCCTGTCATTTCAAGAGCTCTTACTCAAAGCAATGCCATCCGGTGCCGTTTTGGAATATCCGTCTTCATTGAGGTGGGCAAAGTGTGGCCCTGAGGACACATATGGCCTCCAACCTATTTATGTGAACCCATTTTCCTGACTAAAATTGGTGAATTGCTTCTCACAGAACCCTGCGACAAGGACGTAGCCAAGGGGGAGGGGGTCTTGGGGTCCGGCCCCCCCTTCCCTTTAGAAAAATGAAGGGTCTGTGCTGCTGCCCCCCCCCCCCCAAGCCCCATTATAATGGTGGCCCTTAATCTGGGCCCCCCCCCCTTCTTAAAATCCTAGCTACGTCCCTGCTTGCAGAGGCTGAAATCCCCCTTTTCAACAGATTGCAGGCACTTTCGGCACCGTTCAGCATTTTAAAAATACCCATTTCTGAAAAAGAAGGTGGACTTTTGCTCGCTTGTGTTTCGAAAATAGTTTTGGAGTGTTCTGCAGTGTGACATTTTGGGCAACTGGGAGAGTGGAAGTTGGTGGAAATGGGATGAAACTTGGTGGGAGGTGAAAGGAGAAGCCCCCGGATTTTAAAAAAAATTAACATTTTAAATGTTGAAATTTTAATTTGAAAAAAATAATTTGAAAAAATCTCCAAAAAATCACAGTTTAACCAAATTGTCACTATGCAGATGTAAATAGGTTGTGCGTATGATATTGCAATTCGAAGGTATAATTTTAATTTTGCTAGTTGTTTATGTCACAACTATTAGTGTTACACTCAGTGGTAAATGGGAATTAGGTGCAAAAAAAGCATTGCTAAGGATATCATTTGGTGTGAAATGGAAATAATTCAATGGGGAGGGCAACACCAACCTTAGGGATGCAACTGCCCCCTAAGCAAGTCACACTCTCTCAGCCTCAGAGAAAGGCAATGGCAACCTTCCTCTGAATAAATCTTGCTGAGAAAACCCTATGATAGTTTTGCCTTAGGGTCACCATAAGCCAGGAATGACTTGAAGGCACATGGCAGCAACAACAAATGGCCCCCAAGAGACCCAGGTGCAGAAACCTGCCCCCAGACCGGCTGCAATTGCCTATGTTCATCTTCAAGGAACAGTCGGACCGATCCAACATGGCATCCTTGTCCCTGCCCATCAGGGATCCACACTGCCACATCTGCTCCAGCTGTGCTTCCCAGAGGTGGCATGAAATCTATGCGCAGAACATGTAGCATGGCTCTCTGTCGCCCCCTGTGGGTTTTTTGCGGCAACTCCCAAAGAGAAGCCATGTATTGTGTTGGATCCAGATTCAGTCTGACTTAAGAGTTTGTTGCTTGTTGTTGTGTGCCTTCCAGTCCTTTCTAACTTATGGCGACCCTAAGACAACCCTATCCTGAGGTTTTCTTGCCAAGATTGGTCCAGAGGAGGTTTGCCATGGCCTTCCCCTGAGGCTGAGAGAGTGTCACTTGCTGAAGGTCAACCAGTGGGTCACTAAGGCCGAGTGAGGAAATCGAACTCTGATCTCCAGAGTTGCAGTCCAATGCTGAAACCACTCACCGCACAACCACAATTTAAAACTAGATCCTTTGAAATCAGTGGAGTGTAATGTTAGTTGCATCTGCAGACTTAATGCAGTGATTGATTGATCTGTCTATCTTATTTGATTAGAAAGTGATTGCTCTTTTGCTATTTTATCTGATCTATCTATCCATCCATCCATCCTTCCATCCATCCACTTGCTTGGAATATGATTGCTCTTTTGCTACTTTATCTGATCGATCTACCTATCTACCTATCTACCTAACTATCTATCTGTCTGTCTGTCTGTCTGTCTGTCTGTCTGTCTGTCTGTCTACTTGTCTACCTGTCTGTCTATCTACTTGTCTACTTTCCTTCCTGTCTGTCTGTCTGTCTGTCTGTCTACCTATCTGCCTACCTACCTGTCTGTCTGTCTCTGTCTGTCTGTCTATCTATCTACCTACCTACCTACCTACCTACCTACTTCTCTCTCTTACTTGCTTGGCATGTGATTGCTCTTTTCCTCTTTTACCTGATCGATTCCTTTCCCTTTTCCCTTTATTCCTATAGCTGTACAAATGGAGTCATTTTAACCTGATCACCAGCAAGTCTTTTTTAATCTCCCTGTTTTAAAAACTGAGCAGTTTTTGCCATTACGTCTCGTTTTGTTTTTGGTTTGCTGGCCTTTGAGAGTAATAAAGTTATTGACTGAAGGCACAAAACAACAACAACAACATCAACCAGCACAGACGATCCATCTGCAGAAAAGTTAGTTGGCTGCCCTCCTTTTGTTCGCAATGGTCTTTTCCCAGCCAGGTGCTGCTTTGTCTTCTGCTCAAAGGATGTTTCCTGGATGGGTTCTCAGAGAAGGGGCCCTTAAAGGCCATCGAGTCCAACCCTCCAACCCCCCCCCGGTCCCCATCCTCCACTCACCTCTCTTTTCGGTGGGAAAAACTAATGACAAGCGGGTTGGTACTCCTCTTCCCGAGATGCCCGTGTGGACGCCTTTGAGAGCCAAAGGGAGATGCTCCCCAGACCTGCCTCTGGCTTGCTTTTGGGCTGACTCCCGTGTCAGCGGATTCCCACGTGCAGCAGGGAAGCCTGCCTTTCAAGAAGAGGAGGTTTCGGAGCCCCCCATCTCGCCTCTGAGCAGCAGCTCCTCCACTTTGGAGAAGGGTCCCAGGCCAAGAGAAGAAGAAGGGCCCTTCTAGCAGCAGCAGCAGCAGCAGCAGCAGCAGCAGCAGCAGCAGCTCTGGGCTTC
Organism: Sceloporus undulatus; assembly: GCF_019175285.1. Classification (NCBI taxonomy): domain Eukaryota; kingdom Metazoa; phylum Chordata; class Lepidosauria; order Squamata; family Phrynosomatidae; genus Sceloporus; species Sceloporus undulatus. Next base: position 4,907,291 of record NC_056527.1, on the reverse strand, counting down.
GGAAAGACGACGAGGGTCTCCCCCAAAGCAAAGGCAAAGAAGGCAAAGGCAAGGCAGGCGCAGCGAACGCCTCTCCTGCTCCTTCCTTTGGGCTCTTGGCACGAAAGAGAAAAAGCATCCCAGGGAAAAAGAGGAGGAGGAGGGAGAAAGGGATGACACCCGCAGAAGAAGAAGAAGAAGAGACACAGCCCTCTTGCTCCCGAGGCCATTCGGAAGGGAAGGGGGGGAGAGAGAGAGAGAGAGGAGGAAGGGAAGGAAGAAAGGAAGGAGAAAGAAAGAAAGAAAGAAAGAGGAAGGAAGGAAGGAAGGAAGGAAGGAAGGAGGGATGAAGAACGGAAGGAAGAAGAAAAGAGGGACAGAGCAAGGGAGGGAGGAAAGAGGGAAAGAAAGAGGAAGGAAGGAACAAAAAGAAGAATAAAGAAAAATGAAGGAAGGAAGAAGGAAGGAAGAAAGAAAGAAAGAAAGAAAAGAGAAGACAGAAAGGAAGGAAGGAAGGAAAAAAGAAAGATGAAATGTGCAATGGAGAGGGAGGGAGGGAGGGAAAGAGGAAGAAAGGAAGGGAAAGAAAGAAAGAAAGAGGAAGGAGGGATGAAGAAAGGAAGGAAAGAAAGAAACAAGAAGGAAGAAAAAAGGAAGAAGAAAGAGGAAGGAAGACAGACAGAAAGACGAAGTGAGCAATAGAAGGAAGGAAGGAAGGAAGGAAGGAAGGAAGGAAAGAAGGGAGACAGAAATTAAAGAAAGAGGGAGGGAGGGAGGGAAGGAGAAAAAAGGAAGAAAGAGGAAGTAGTAAAGAAGACAGAGAGAGAAGAAAGAAAGAAAGGAAGGAAGAAAGAAAGAGGTAGGAGGGGAGGGAGGGAAAGAGGAAGGAAGGAAAGAAGGAAGGAAGGACTGATTCACTTGGCAAGACTGTTTCCTTTTCTCCTCCTCCTCCAAAGCCCCCCTTTTCTGCTTTGGGAATGGGAGTAAAGGGCCTTTCCTTCTCCCCAACAGACCCCTAAGTTTTTCCTTGCCAGCCTTTTCTCTTTCTCTCTCCCGGATCAAAGTTTCCAGCTTTTGCCCTTATAAAGCCTTCAGAGGCCCAGAGCTGTTTTTAGCCTTGGCTCTTCTGAGCCCCCTCACTAAACCCAAAGAGAGGCAGCCCAGGCCCAGCTGGGAAAGAAGACATCCTGGTTTTATCCTCTTGGGGTTCCCTAGAAAGGGGGGTGATGCTCGATGGCAACAAGATCTAAAGGATGGAGGTAAAAGAACAGCCCAAAGCAAATCCAGGTAAACTGCAGCTGTGTGCCTTCAAGCTGCTTCTGACTTATGGCAACCCTAAGGCGAAGGTATCCTGGGGTTTTCCTGGCAAGATTTCTTCAGAGGAGGTTTGCCCTTGCCTTCCTCTGAGGCTGAGAGAGTGTGACTTGCCCAAGGTCTCCCAGTGGGTTTCATGGCTGAGCAGAAATCGAACCCTGCTCTCCACAGTTGCAGTCCAGCACTCAGACCATTGCACCATGTTGGCTCTCCATAATAAATCTATAGTATAGTGTCTAGATCGAGGGAAGTAATGGTAGCACTCTATTCTGCTTTGGGGCCAGCATGGCATAGTGCTTTGAGTGTTGGACTATGACTTTGGAGAGCTGGGTTCGATTCTGGGCTCAGCCATGAAACCCACTGGGTGACCTTGGGCAGGTCACACTCTCTCAGCCTCAGGGGAAGGTCATGGCCAACCTCCTCTGAACAAATCTTGCCAAATCTTAGGGTCACCATAAATCAGAAAGGACTTGAAGGCACACAACAACAACACTTCTGCTTTGGTCAGACCTCACCTAGAATATTGTGTCCAGTTCTGGGCACCACAATTCCAAAGGGATACTGAGAAACTGGAGCATGTGCAGAGGAGAAGGACCAAAAATGGTGAAAGGTCTGGAAACCACCAAGCCCTATGAAGATTGACTTCGGGAGCTAGGTATGTTTAGCCTGGAGAAGAGAAAGTTAAAGGGTGACATGATATTTAAATATTGAAGAGGTGTCATACTGAGGATGAGGATGGAATAAGCTTGTTCTCTGTTGCTCCAGAGACTAGGACTGAGAGCAATGGATTCAGACAACAGGAATTTCAGCTCAACATTAGGAAGAACTACCTGAGAGTAAGAGCTGCCCAACAGTGGAAGATGCTGCCTTGGAAAGTGATGGAGTCTCCTTCATTGGAGGTTTTTAAACAGAGGCTGGATAGACATCTGTCAAGAGTGCTTTGTGTCTTCCTGCATGGCAGAGTTGCGCTGGATCGGATGGCCCTTGGGGGTCTCTTCCAGCTCTAGGATTCTATTATTCAAAATCTAGCATCGTATAAAAGAAGTGTGTACTTAATCAATGGTCAGGCAGTTAGTTGTGTGGGCTGTAGGGTTGTGTTGGGGGCTATAATATTTGTATCCAGCCTGAGACCTGAAGCAACTTACAAAGTTAAAACAAGATGCGGGTTATAAAAATTAGAATTGGATACACTTGAGAAATGGACATCATGCAAAAGTTATAACTTAGAATGCAATACACCCGAGAAATGGACATCGTGCAAAAGTTACAAGTAAAACTCAACTACAATAAAATTAAAACCAGATGAAAAATAAGTGGATTAAAAGATAAAAACGAATACCATAAACCAATGTGAAGTCAAAGGCTTTCATGGCCAGCATCCATAGTTTTTTGTGGGTTTTTTGGGCTAGCATCTGTAGCTGGTGAAACGTCCGGAATAAACTCTTCTAGAGCATGGCCACATAGTCCAAAAAACCCACAAAAAAATGAATACCAGAAAAAATCCATCCTGTTATGCTAAGCACATTCCCTCTGAGCAAAAAGGCATCAGAGGCCTCCTGAAACAAATCAAGGTCTTCACCTTCCTACCAAAGGAAGGCACCAGTTTAATCTCTCTGGGAAGGCAGTTTGGGAGACTGGGAACAGCCACCAAGAAGGTCTGTATTACTACCAGAAGTAGTTGTGAAGCTGGTGGGATAGAGTGAAGGGTCTCCCCAGGAGATCTCAAATAATGTTCAGGTTCCTATGGGAGAATATAGTCCTGGAGATAACCTGGACCTGAGCTGCACAAGACTTTGCAGGTCATCAACAGCACTTTGAATTCTGTCTGGAGACAGACTGAGAGTGGAGCTGTTGCAACAAGGGAGTTGTGTGCTCCTTGTAGCCAGGTATTGTGTCGCCAGGTTTCAGGAGCTGTCCAAGTCTGAAGAAATGACCCTGAGTCTCAGATCTTTAGAGTGATGGGGAGGGATCTCAGGGCAAGAACTCTGCCTCGAAGGGTGTATATTTGTCATTGATTTAAAAAACCAAATAGCATTCTCTGTGTTGCCATTGTTGTGTGCTTCCAAGTAATTTCTGATTTATGGCAATCCTAAGGTGAACCAGCCATCATAGCATAGTGGTTTGAATGTCAGAGTACATCTCTGGAAGCCAGGGTTTGATTCACTGCATGGCCATGAGACCTGTTGGGTGCCCTTGGGCAAGTCACACTCTCTCAGCCTCAGAGGATGGCAGTGGCAAACCTCCTCCAAAGAAACTTGCCAAGAAAACCCTGTGATAGGTTTGCCTTAAGGCTGCCATAAATCAGAAATGACTTGAAGGCACACAACAATAACAAGGTGAACCTATATTATGAGATTCCTTGCAGGATTTGTTCAGAGGGCAAGGTTTGCCCTTGCCTTCCTCTGAGGCTGAGAGAATATGACTTGCCCAAGGGCACTCAGAGGGTTTTCATGGCTGAGCAAGGATTTGAATCCTGATCTCCTGGTGCCCTGATCCTGATCTTGCACTCAAACCATTACACTATGCTTACACATGTATTGCTTTAGAGTCATCATAAGTGGAAAATGACTTGAAGGTGCACAACAAGTATTAAAATATCTTAGTTGCCCTCCCTCCATTTTGCATTTCTGCAATGTGGGTTGTCTTTCCAGTATTTTGAGCTTTGTGTTTCTCAGATGGGATTCAGCCCTCTCAAACAAGGATAGAAGATTTTTCTCATCTTCTTATAAGCTTTTCTGCTGCTGATATACGATATTTCAGAGCTGATGAGCTGGTCACTCGCCCCGGAGGGTGCATAATTTGCTGCCAAAGGCTGTTTGCCAATGATAAGAAATGGGAGATCATTTCAGGGAACCAGCTATGGCATGTCAGCAGGGCAAAAGGCGACCTCTAACCTTCCCCTGGGGGCTCAAATGTCAGGGAAGACTCATGCCTAGCATGCGCCTGAGAGTTTTGTGGTGATGCCTTTGTGTGTTTTTAAAATCATATTCTAAAATAAGCTCATTTTCTTGTATCTGGGAAGAGCCTCCTTGCTCCTGCTCAAGGCCTCTCCCTGCAGTGCTTCCCCCCAATTTTTATCCACTCTTTGGAAGAACATGCCGCTAGTCCTGATCGTACGCACTGCATCGGATCCAATGTGCTGGAAATAACAATAGCGAGGGTGCAGGGATTGCAACAACCACAAGTGGCCTGGCACGCAAGCTTTCTCTCTTTGTGTGAGTGTTCCTAGTCATCCCTGACATTGTGTGTCAGCGTAAAGATGAGCATCGAGGGCTAGCATATCAGGAATTTGGGCTAGCAGACACCAGCCTCACAGGGGCAACGGCAAAATCATTACAAAGTACCCCCCCCAACTGCATTACAAGTAGTTTACTGTACTATAACTCTGCACTCATTGCACCCGGGGCTTTTTAAAATTATTTCTTTCCTAGACATGCATCCTCCCTTTCAAAAGGTTTGACATTCAAATTGCATTGAAAGTTATTGTTTTTAATGGTGGAAGTGACCACAAAGCTACAAATGCATGTAGCGACCTTGCAATTTTTATTTTCCTAGCCAGGTATGTTGTCTGTCTTCATGTCATTTCCGACCTAAGCTGAACCTATAAAACCATGAGCCTATAAAACCGTGAAACAAGACAACTAAATGTACACTATCATCTCTAAGCAAATGAAGAAGGGCTTCCAACTAACCTTTCTGCAGATATATTATTTCTTGTTGTTGTTTTTGGTTGCCTTCAAGTTATTTTTGACTTATGGCGACCCTAAGACGAGCCTATAATCAGGTTTTCTTAGCAAGAATTGTTCAGAGGAGGTTTGGCATTGCCTTCCCCTGAGGCTGAGAGAGTGTGACTTCTTGCCCAAGGTCTCCCAGTGGGTTTCCAGGGCTGAACTGGGAATTGAACCTTGCTCTCCACAGAGTTGTAGCCCAACACTCAAATCATTATGCCACATTGGCTCCACCAGAAAATAACTAAATGAAGAAAAGAAGAATATCTAAAACTCTTATCAAAGTTATCAAACATTGGCTAAAAAATATAACTGATCTAAAACGGCAAAAGGTATATATATTTGGGGATTGTTTTGATTTTTGTGTGCAGTAACTTGAAGAAGGAGAGCTAGCATGTTGTAGTGGTTTGAGTGTTGGACTACAAATCACGTTTGATTCCTGTTCAGCTGTGAAACCCACTGGGTGACCTTGGGAAAGTCACACTCTCTCAGCCTCAGAGGCGGCCATGGCAAACCTCCTCTGAACAACATTGTACAACTAATGTATGACTCACCGTGGTCAACCTATTGCCTAGCAGTGTTTATTTACCATAGATTCACAGGGTGCATCTACACTGTAGAAATAATGCAGTCTGACAACACTTTAAGTGCTGTAGCCTCATCCTGCAGAATCCTGGGGCTTGTAGTTTTACAAGGTCTTTAGCCTTCTCTGACAAAGAGTGCTGATGCCTCATAAGACTGCAATTCCAGGATCTATAGGATGCAGCCATGGCACTCAAAGTGATATCAAACTGCATTATTTCTACAGTGCACTCCTAGAATCATAGGCCTGGAAGAGATCTCCAAGGGTCATCCAATCCAACCCTGTGCCATGTAGGAATATATAGTCAAAGCACCCCTGACAGATAGCCATCCAGCCTCTGTTTAGATTTCACCTGTTAAACACTTCTTACTGTCAGGAAGTTCCTCCTCATGTTGAGGTGGAATCTCTTTTCCTGTAGCTTGAACCCATTGCTCCTTTTCCTATTCTCTGGAGCAGCTGAAAACAAGCTCGCTCCATCCTCAACATGACATCCCTTGCAATATTTAAACAAATATTTAAACCATCTCCTGCCTTCCCAGGCCACACAATATATATATATACCCAACTCCTTTCCAGGCAAGCATTCTCTGAAGAAGTCAGCCACAGACGCTGGTGAAACGCCAGGAAGAAACTCTTCTAGAACATGGCCACACAGCTGGAAAAACCCACAAAAAACTATGGATGCCAGCCATGAAAGCCTTCGACTTCACAAATATTGAAACCCTTTGAGTGGAGATGGCTCGAGTTGTTGGACAACCTTCCGGCCCTCCAGTTCTTTAGGTTTCTGAAAATGGTCATTGTAGCCAAGGGAGCGCAAGGCTGAGCTGGTTGTCTTCCAAGCATCCAAGCCTCCTTCTCCTCCTCTTCCAATTTTCCTTTTCACAGCTGGATGCTTTCTTGCAGCTTGGTACTAAAATAAAAGACTAATCATTGTAGTGGAAAAGACTGTGAAGGCATTGTGTGGGAATCAGCAGATCTCTTAATTCTTACTCTGGGCCTGATTTGTCTGGATGAGCAGCACCAGAAGCAAAGGGGGGAAATAGAGAAGCAGAAAGAGAGAACTGAACATAAACAGCCTAAGTCCACTTGCTGCCCAGTTTCCCAGTTTAGGATATTTCCCGTTGTCGTAAACCTTGGATCAAACTGTTTATGCGAAAATGCTATATTTCATTTGAAGATTGAGCAAGGGGTTAGATGCAGGGGTGGAGTGGAAAGTTTGGACTTGTTTGTCCTCAGTGTGGCATTCCCATGGAGAATCCCCCTCCCATGCAAGCGCTTGGCCTTTCTACATTACCAAACAAACAAACAACTAGCAATTTTCATCTTTTCCAAGAGGGGGGGGTCTTTTGTAAAATTAAGAGGTCTTGCTCACTTAAGAGGAAACCTTTCCAAAATTAGTTGGAGCGGAGGACGGAGAGCTCCTAACAATATTCTACTGTTGGGAAACTCCATTGCCTCTCCAAATACTGTAGGGGCTAAACTGCAACTAAATTCAAAGAGCAAAGGGGAGATGACAGGTTATTTGTTTAGTCTGAGATAATCCAAAATTCCAGGGATTTTAACCCCTTCATGGCTAGTTGGGCATGGTGACCTGCAATGCACCTTCCAAACCTGTTGTTGTTGTTGTTGTTGCGTGCCTTCAAGGCATTTCCAACTTATGGCAACCCTAAGGGGTTTTCTTGACAAGATTTGTTCAGAGGAGGTTTCCCTTTTGCCTTTCCTTGAGACTGAGAGAGTATGACTTGCCTAAAGTCACCCAATCGGTTTCCATGCCGGAGCCAGGATTCGAACCTTTGTCTCCAGAGTTGTAGTCCAATGCTCAAACCATGACACCATGCTAAATTCCTATCATTCTGCTTCTCATATCCTGCTGCCCTTACAATAGTGAGAGTTGATGTGAGAGTAGTCTTATTTTAGTCTCATAAGAAAAAGGACAAATAAGATATACACATATTAAAACAATAAGTGCAGTTGCCCCCCCCCCCCAATTTGTGGATTTGACTTTTGTGGATTTGATTATTTGTGGTTTTGATTAATATGCTCGCTCTAGCAATCCTTAGGTCCTCCAGTGCACCTCTGCCAGAATAATAATAACAACAGTCCACCATTGCTGCATAGAATAAGGTGAGCAATGGCACAGTGATGCACTTTGATATTGAGGTGCTTTGCATGACAATTCCCCTCTCCCAGGAACAGCCCCCAATTGCAGGCAACTGCACTGATCCATATTTAATGATGTTCATGTAAGTATTATGCATGAGCCAGCATGGCATAGTGGCTTTAACATTAGACTATGACTCTGGAGACCAGGGTTCGTTTCCCCGCTTGGGCATGAAACCCACTGGGTGACCTTGGGCAAGTCATACTCTCTCAGCCTCAGGGGAAAGCAATGGCTAACTTCCTCTGAATTAATCTTGCTTAGAAAACCCCATGATAGGCTTGCCTTAGGGTTGCCATAAGTCAGAAATGACTTGAAGGCACACAACAACAATGCATGTGTTTTGGGACAATATTGGAGTACCATTTCTTACCCCTACCAACCACCCCCAGCCAGTGTGTGCCCTGAAACTCCAAAGCCCTAACTCCAAAGTTTCAGCAAGAACCATTGTTGGTTGTCACATGCCTTCAAGTCATTTCTGACTTATGGCAGCCCTAAGGTGAACCTAGCATGGGATTTTCTTGGCAAGATTTCTTCGGAGGAGGTTTGCCATTGCCTTCCCTTGAGGCTGAGAGAGTGTGACTTGCCCAAGGAGGTTTTCATGGCTGAGCAGGGAATCGAACCCTGGTCTCCAGAGTTGTAGTCCAACCACTACGCCACGCTGGCCCCAAACATTACTTGTTAAGAAAGTGAAAGGCTTAGCTTTTGTCTCGTTTTTCTTAAAATGTTTTAAAATAGCAGCTTTGATCCCAAAGTGCTGAAAAGTTTAGAACAGCGGCATTCAGACATACAACACACACACACACACACACACACACACACCCTGCGGCTGGTGGTTTCTCTGCTTTCCAACTGGTCCTAAAAAGCAGCTCTTGGCCAGAAGGGGAAAGAGCGGAGGAAACTGCAAAAGGCCTTGAGGAGTTCAGGGAGAAAGTTGGAAGAAGCTCTTGACAGCTGGAGGACAGGATGAGAAGGACAAGAACAAGCACAAGGTCATCCAAAAAGAAGCCTAAGCAAGCCATGCTAGAGGCGGAAAACAGGGGCAGCTTTGCAAATGGAGATTGCAAAAGCAATGCGCTTGGCATCAGCAGAGGCATGGTGAGATTTTGGCTGCATCTGCACTGCAGAATTAATGCAGTTTCATAGGATCATAGGAGTTTATCACACAAAGGAGATTCCTGGATAAATCCCCTAATTACGTGAAACAATTTCACATGACGTTGCACAAAAGCCACCTTTAAAGTGGTCAAAAAGAAGCATTAACACATCTTTTTACTTTCGGGATTTCATCAACAATGCATTTCCGATATCACTTTATTTGAGCAATTGCGTGTGATAATCATTTGTGCAATTACTCCCCATTTTTGCTTTATTTGCGGGATGCTTTAAATGTGCTTTAATTTCTTTAATGCCAAAATTAGCCCCAGAGTTGGAAGAGACCTCAAAGGCTGTCCAGACAGTGCAAGCCCATTCTGCCATGTAGGAAGAGATCATCTAAACACCTCAATAGATGGCCATCCAGCCTCTGTTTAAAGACCTCCAAGGAATGAGACTCCACCATCCTCCAAGGGAGTGTTTTCCACTGTTGGACAGCTCTTATTTTCAGGAACTTCCTCCTAATGTTTAGGTGGAATTTCTTTTCCTGTAGTTTGCATCCATTGCTCTGGGTTCTACTCTCTGGAGCAGCAGAAAACAAGCTTGCTACATCTTCAGTATGACATCTCTTCAAATATTTAAACAGGGCTATTATATCACCTCTTTACCTTTTCTTCTCCAGACTAAACATCCCCAGGTCCCCAAGTCTCTCCTCAAAAGGCATTGTTTCCAGACCCTTCACCATTTTGGTCGCCCTCCTCTTCTGGACACGCTCGTTTCTCAACATCCCCTTTGAATTGTTTTGCCCAGAACTGGACACAGGATTAATCCAGGTGAGATCTGACCAAAGCAGAAGAGAGTGACACTATTCCTTCCCTTGATCTAGACAATATATTTCTACTGATGCAGCCTAGAATTGCATAGACCTTTTTAGCTGCCACTTCGCACTGTTGACTCATGTTCAATTTGTGGTCCACTAGGATTCCTCGATCCCTTTCACATGTAGTCTTGTCAAGCCATCCTATATCTATGCAGTTCATTTTTTCTGCCTAAGTGCAGTAACTAAAGCATTTTGACACTGCTTTAACTGCCATGACTCCTGGGTTTTGTAGTTTTGTAATTTAGCCGCCTCCGCCAAAGAAATATGTCTGTGTTCTTTCATGGAAATGTGAACTAGTCATGAAGAACATGCCTTGGAGCATGTGTAAAGTAACCACACACTGTTGCTAACTGGAATTTGGGGGAATTGCAAGACACTGACATTATGGGAAGGCCAGAGCCACAATTTTAACAATCAGCAAATTAATCCCTCTTCCCAACTGTACATACATATATTCTCATCTCCAACATCTGGCAGTCCTTTTCCCAATGCCTAATTGCCAAAAATGATGCCGTGTCAGCCGCCCATCCCAGCTGACTTCCCTCTTCCCTTGTTGCTGCGTCAGTGTTGGGGAAAAAGTGTCATTTTCAATTAGCGCAAGACACCAAGAACTGTTCAGCGCTTTTGACCCTTGCGCCACAACCAAAAATAGCTTATTACCCAATTTATTTAGAGCCTAATTTGACAACCAACAGCTTGCTGCAATAGTGCCAGGGAAAAGATTTGGCAGAACTTGCTGGGAGCTCAGAAAGAGCTGGATTCCTCCTGCTTTTGAAAAAAAAACCACCCTCAAATCCTTTGCCCAACAAACAGCTTTGCTATGGCTGTTTGCATTCATGACATCAGGCCAATTTAACATCCCTTCCACTCCCATTATTTCCACAGCAGCTGTTAATGTGTATGCATTACAAGCATGTAATGTACAAATCCCACAAATAAACAAATAAAAATATATATGCATTGCAAAAGAACAGGACCTGGCCCCCAAATGCTTACAGTCTAAAGCTTTTCCCAGAAAAAAACAGTGGTTTCCTAGAGAGATGTTAACTAGACAGGAAATTCATTATCCTTGCAACTCTGGAAATATTGTGGTCCTGGAACCAGTAAGATTTTCGAGATGTGGCACGTAGGTGTTGGGAAGTTGTGGTGTTTATTGTTGTAGCTCTTGGATATTTTAAGAAACTATCCTAAGTTTAGTCTGGGACTGTTGTGTGCTTTCAATTTCCAACTTATGGCAACCCTAAGTCAAACCCATAATGGGGTTTTCTTGGCAAGATTTGTTCAGAGGAGCTTTGCCATTGCCTTGCCCTGAGCCTGAGAGAGTGTGACTTGCTCAAAGTCACCCAGTGGGTTTCATGGTTGATTAGAGATTTGAACCCTGGTCTCCAAAAACAGAGTCCAACACTGAATCCACTGCACCACGCTGGCTATTTTCTTGCAATTCCAAGCATTACTTGCAACCATTTATTCCAGTGTTTTGCTTTTTAAATTGGGAGACATGTCAGAACAAAGGAGTCTCCTTCTGTCCCTTTTTAAAATTCTCACAGTGCATCAGTGAAATGCTACTTTTGCACTATAGCATTACAACTCTTAAAGTTTAGGAAAAAAGGATTAAAAATTGACCTTGAAAACACAGGATTATTTTAGCAAAGCATGTCACAGACTAGTGATTCTAGGCTGCATCAATAGAAGTATAGTGTCTAGATCAAGGGAAGTAATAGTCCCACTCTATTCTGCTCTGGTCAAGCCCCATCTGGAATACTGTGTCCAGTTCTGGGCACCACAATTCAAAAATGATGTTGAGAAACTGGAGTGTGTCCAAAGGAGGGCGACTAAAGTGGTGAAAGGTCTGGAAACCATGTCCTATGAGGAACAACTTAGGGAGCTGGGGATGTTCAGCCTGGAGAAGAGACGGTTAAGAGGCGACGTGATAGCCGTTTAAATATTTGAAGGGATGTCATATTGAGGAGGGAGCAAGCTTGTTTTTCTGCTGCTCCAGAGACCAGGAGCTGGATCAATGGATGCAAGCTACAGCAAAAGAGATTCTACCTCAACATTAGGAAGAACTTCCTGACAGTAAGGGCTGTTCAACAGTGGAACACACTCCTTCCTCGGAGTGGAGTCTCCTTCCTTAGAGGTCTTCAAACAGGCTGGATGGCCATCAGTCGGGGATGCTTTGATTTAGATTTCCTGCATGGTAGGGGGTTGGGCTGGATGGCCCTTGCGGTCTCTTCCAACTTTATGATTCTATGAATGGTCTCCAAAAAGTAAAGGAATAAGTCGAGGCAGAGATTACAACAAACAGAAAACTTCTAGTGCGCTACATCATGAGAACTCATGCCACATGGGAAAGCCAAATGTGTGTGTGCCTTCAAGTTGCCTGTTGACTTTTATGGTGATCCCATCACTTTCCTAAGGTTTTCTTAGGCAATAAATACTCAGAGGTAGTTTTGCGAGTCCCTTCCTCTAATAGATATTATTTTTCTCCCTTTTTTATCAGCTCCCTCTAGTGTATTTTTATGGGTTATGCAACTCAAACCTTTCAGCATCTAAACTCTTGTGTAGCATTTGACATAGCACAAAACACTGCAAGGCTGGAAAGAATAACTGAGTAAGCAGGTGCCAAGTATTTTCACTACAACAGAAGTAATGGATTCTCAATCTCTCCTTTACCCAAGTTGTTACTGTGTCATCATTGCTACAGCCATCAAATTTTATAGAGAATAAAATTTAAATTTTATATATGTTTCTTTGGCTTTCATTTTCCCAGGAAAAATAAAATTACTATGCAGGAAAAGAGAGATTACCCGTTACATGCTGCCTCTCTTTCTAAGCACCCGTTAATATATTTTGTACTAATAATGGCAAACCCTTCTTTAATCCTAGGCATCGTTCATGAGATATCTCCCATGGAGAGAATGTAACAAGCACAAAGGCTTCTTTTTTTTAATAGAAAGTGCCCTAAAAGAATTCTGGAGGCGATGAGGCTAAAAGGGAATGTGTGTGTTTATTTCTCTCTAGCACAGAACAACAATCAGTAAAAGACATTGGGAATGTCGACACGGTCCCAGCCTCCGCACCCTGGGATTTTCATGATTTCTTCGATCCCTGTGCCTTCTGGATTTCCTGCAAGGAGAATTAGGAACAAGGGTTAACCCTCTGTTAGAAAAGAGCTTGCTGAGAGATGCATACTCTTTAAAACGTTGGTTAAGGGACACAGAACTGGAACCAGAGAATTGGAATAGAGAAAAAATAATCCTCTCAGACTATTCAACGAACTTGAAGGGATACTCTGAGATTGACTTATAAAAACCAAACCACTTGATGTCCAAACTGAAAACAGACAGTTCTTAGAAAAAGCCAATCTCTCCTATAAAGAATATGGCTGCTATGGAGGAAGAAGGGAGCTGTTTCGGCTGGTGGGAGCCTGGGAATAATCCTAGCTAAGATTTCAGAGCAAATGAGTCAGGTATCTAACTCCTACATGGCATCTTACAGTTGTGTCAGACCACAGCTCCCATCATCTCCAGCCAGCATGGCCATTTGTTCTGATGCCAAGAGCAGTCTCTCCCTGCTAAAGCAGTTTGACACCACTTTGTCATGACTCCATGCTGGGCAATCGGGATTTGTAGTTAGTGAGGTATTCAGTCTGGTCTGGCAAAGAGCTCTGACGCCTGACCAAACTAGAAATCCCAGTATTCCATAAGAAAGAGTCATGGCAGTTAAAGTGGTGTCACGCTGCTCTATTTCTGCAGTGTGGTGAAGGCCTGAGCCCCACCGGGAGGGCACCAGGTTGGAGAAGACAAATTTAACTACATGAACTGCAAAGAAATAGATAATTTATGGGAAATTGTCATTTTGACTTAGTTCTTTCTAGCTCTTCTTGATCTTAAAGGTGCCGCTCCCATATTCCATGACCAAAGAAGTTTTATGAGCAGTTGTGCAAACTCACATCGGCAAGAATGTTCTTCAGTTCGGTATATGCTTCTTCCAAATTGTTATTGACGATGATCAAGTCAAAAAGACCAGGCTCCTTACCTGATAAATTAAAAATAAATATGCCCCCATAAAATTCTAAACCTACAGGATTAGTTCCAGAACCTGGAGGAAGTAATGGAGAATGCCCTGTCTCTCAAGTTCCTACTTGATGTACCTGTGAGGGTCGTGGGACAGAGAGAAGGGCATCCCCAGGAGATCACAAAACATGGGTAGGTTTGCATGGGAGAATACAATTCTTCAAATAACCTGTTCCCGAGATTTCTAGGTCTTTATTCAGTCATAACCAGTACTTTGAATTGTGCTTTGAAATGGACCAACAGCTGCTGGAGCTGTTGCAACAAGGGAGTTGTGTGCTCCCTGTAGTGGGACTGCACCAAAGGCGTATCTAGTCCAGCATCTTATTTCCCAAGCAGCCAGTCAGATAATTGTCAGAGGTCCCCAAAAAGGACCCAAGGGAACCACCCCCTGCATACTCACTGAGCTCCATGTCGATACCAGCGGCATTTAGCCGCTTCTGTAAACTCTCTTCCGTTTCCGTCTGTCTGTCCCGTAACCGTTTTTCCTAAATTCCAGAGGGAAAAAACAAAACAAAGATAAGATCCACACACTCAGCATTGCTTGAGAAGTCCTCAGCATTTGCCTATGGGTTCCAAGTGTTCTTTGTCTCACTTCTCCAAACGAAAGACAAACTGCCTACACTTAGTGTGGGCCACTTGGGGACTACCACCCACCAGTTTTTGTAAACTCTCCAACAAAACATTTTTAAGCCAAATAAGGAAAATCATGAACCAGAAAGTGCAATTTTCCCATGAAAGGTCCCTAGAAAGGAGAGGGGGAATGGAAGACAGACACCAGGATTATGGGAGTTGTAGTTCAGAATATCCAAGTTCCAGGTAAAAACTTTGCAGGCAGTAAAATTCCACTAAATTAGTTGCAACAGCAATTACAGGGTCTTATATCCATCCTCACCAAGACTTCTATGGATGGGGGTTGGACAGAGATATAGATTGGATTAAGGTCCGTCTTCTTGATGTTCTTCACACCCTGCATGTCAATATCCAGAATGCAGATTTGGTTCTGTGCTTGGACAGCCTGGATAGCAACTTTGCTGAAAGGGAAAAAAAGGGGAAAGAAGTTAGATTAATGCTCACATATGCATCATCCCCACCACCACCACCACCACCATTACTACTACTACTACTAGTCTCTTGTGGCAGGCTTATCCAGATGTGAAGTCAAAGGCTTTCATGGCTGGCATCTATAGTTTTTTGTGTTTTTTGTGGCTGTGTTCTGGAATAATTTATTCCTGACGTTTCACCTGCATCTGTGGCTGGCATCTTCAAAGAAATGGAAAAAGCCACCCACATATGCAGGCAAAACGTCTGGAATAAATTCTTCCAGAACACAGCCACTTAGCCTGAAAAATCCACAAAAAAACTATCCAGATGATTTTTAAATTGTGAATTTTAAATGGGGATTGTTTTAATAGTGTATATCGTATCCTTTTAAACTATGGATTTGTTTTAACTGACGTGGTATATCTGCTAATTGTTTTTCCCTGCCTTGATCCATTGGGAGAGGCAGGTAAGAAATATATTATCATTATTACCACCACCACCACCATAATCAAATCCCACTTTTCTCCCAAAATTGGGACTCAAGGCAGCTTACAAGTTTAAAAAGCACAATGCAACTAAAAACATACAAAAATGGACATTAAAAGAGAATCAAATTGTGCACGGTATTTAAAACAATTCCAATTTACACTTTAACAGAAAGAATGAATTTTTTTAAAAAATGCAATTAAAACAGTTCCGTCTAAAACAGTATGGCACCCTCAGATCATTCTTTAAAAACTTTCCATTTTAAAAGTCTTACGAAAAAACAAGGTTTTTGACAGCTGACTGTTCCAGAGTCCAGGGGTGACTACCAAGAAGGCTCTCTCTTGTGTCCCCACCAACTGTGTTTATGGCAATGGTGGGACTGGGAGAAGCCCAGGCAGACAACCTGGACCTGAGCCATATAGGACTTCACATGCTGGCTTCTAAGAAAAGTTACACAATATAAATGGAGCCCTTGAGAACTAGAATTCTTGACCCTATTAACACACTAGAGCAATCTGTAAGAAGCACCTAAGGATATATGGGACTATATTCCAAAAATCCTAAATGTTTTATTTTAAATTCAAATTTCTAGTCCCTTGTGATTACAGCAATAGAGTTTAACATACAGCATCAAAAGTGAGCATGTGCAATCTGGCTCTCAGTACAGCAGGAAGAAATGGTCCCTATCTTGATAGTTTACAAGGCTATTTTTATGTGCTGTTTTAGAGCTCTGTTTGTTGTATGGAGATTTCCTATAAAGCCTGAAGAACCTGCAGGAAGAGTGGCGATAAAGAGTCCCAACCCTACCAAATTTCATACCTTGTTCCATACATGTTCCCAGAAAACTCTGCATGTTCAATGAATCCTCCAGCATCAATTTCCTTCTGCATCTCTTCTCTGGTCACAAAATGGTAATCTGGAGAAAATAAGATGTTTTACATAGCGCACCGGTAGCAAATTTTTCACATATACTCAGGGTCACATATCAAATTGTTCCAAAGGTGCAGTGTTAGAAATAGGAAACCTTTCATCCACTCCTCCAAGCAAGGTCCTTCCTGGCTTAATAATATTTGAGATTATAAATTTCAGCAAGAAACATTGTTGGTTGTTGTGTGCCTTTAAGTCCTTTCCAGCCTATGGTGACCCTAATTAATTGTCTTTATATACTCTCAAGATTTATATACTCTTAGGATTTTCACTTAGAGAGTATATAAAGGTAAATAATTAAGACATGTGATGCCTAGTTTGTGCCACCATGTCTTCATTTTTTACTGTTCTTATGTTCTTCTTATGCTCTTCTGTTATTTGCTTATTTATTTGTTATCTGCTTATCATTATTGCTCTTTGCTTAATTTTTAATGAATTAAAAGCAAAAATCAAAACAACTGCACCACTGTGACCATCCGTTAAGGCTCACAATACAGACATAGCCTCTGACAAAGAAGCTTCCTTTTAGAAAGCCTTTTTATGACCTTCCACTCCCTTTCTCCCTCATCCTCTGACTAGCTGGAAGTTTTTAGCAGCATTTTTTTCTGTCTATTCAGCCTCCCTTCCTCTTCATCTTCCCTTCAGCTAAAGGTTTAGCAGCATCGACATTGGGAGGCTGGTGAAGGAGGGCAGAAGAAATACAGAGTTATAGTGTTAGGAGTACAAGGCTTACCTGGCCTTGTTGCTTCATTTCGCATTTGCATATTGTTAGTTTTGGATAAAAAAAATTAGATGAAACATGTTGATCTTCTCTTCTTTTTGGGGTGTAGGAACCCATCCCTATTTTTACATCTTATTGCTGCCTTTGGTGCTGAATGCTCTGTTAAAGAAACACTTGGGAACACCCACTTTGTTAATTGGGGAACACTTGTTTCTTGTATAAGAGGAGCTCAAGAGTGTTGAGGCAAGAGGCAACCACAGCTAAAGTGAGCCTTGGCTGCTTGATCTCTTAATCAGGGAAAATCCTCTTAATTATATGAGAGAAGGCAGACCTTATCCAAACAACTGCCTTCTCGCACATGCACACACCTGTCTGTCAGCAACAATAATCTGCAGACACTTGGGGTGAGACAGCTGTCAGCTAAAGGATCTTTTCTGTGATAGCTGCCAAACTGTGGCACACTCCCCTGGATAGATTACTATGGGAGGTGGATTGCATCCCACTCTTCGACACTGCCTACTTCTGGTCTATTGAATGGCAGACGCTCTCCAGATCTGCATATAGACACCCTTGCTAAGCATACATGGAGATGCCAGGAATTGAACCAAGGCTCCATACAAACAAAGCATGTGCTCTACTACTTCACCTATCCAGCCCCATTCCTAATTAGCTCAGAACCAACTCTTTGATCCAAAACAAACTGCAGAAATAATCCAGTCCGAAATCACTTTAACTGCCCTGGCTCAGTTGGGAATTGTAGTTTGTTGTGGCACCCCAGATCTCTCTGACAGAGAAGGCTAAATGTCTCACAAAACTACAGTTCCCAGAATTCCCTAGCATTGATCCATTGGATTATTTCTGCAGTATGTTTTGGACCTTTGTTTCAGAAATGAACACTTCCCCAAGATGATGCCTCCTTTCAAACATACTAAACTAAGGCTCTAAAAATCCTAGGCTGAAGAAGTTTTAATCCCGTATCTCTAGACGGCATCAGGGTTGGAAAGGGCTGCTTTAGCTCAGTCTCCTGGTTTGTACTGTAGCAATGGGATCTGAAGGCTGACCTTTTCCGTTGACTTCTCCTGGCCTTGGCTTCCTTGTGGTATCTGAAAGCAATAAATATATATATTTGTTAACAAACCTACCATATAAACACACATGCTAGATGGTTATGAAATTAAGGGAAGTATAGTCCAACACATCCAGAAGGCACCAAGTTGGAGGAGGTTGATGATCTTGTCTCTCCTAAGAAGCAGGAGACCTACAAGGTCTTTCTCATTGCCTGCCATCTGATTGCTTTCAAACAGAGATGCCAGGAACTGAAGCAGGGACCATTTACTGACAAAAATGAAGTGCTGTTCCACTCCACTCTGAGTCCAGCAATATTACATAAACTGATGTATTAGTGCAGGAGATTAGTTAGTGGTTTGGGTGCTGAATTAAACTACTGCTGAAAAGACTCACTTTCATCAAACATGCATTGAGGGGAGGGAATGAAAATCTGCCATTCAATGGCTCAGCTTTTACAGTATACTACTTACATATCTTCTGGGACAGGGCTTAATTTGAGTGCATGAAGCTTAAACTGTAATCTCTGCTATTCTTAAATCAGTGTCTATACTTCACAATTGTAGCTGTTTTGATACAACGTTAATTGCTGCGGTTCTATCCTGTGGAATTCTGGGATTGGTATAAAAAGGTGGAATAAAAAAGAAATGTGGTGACAGCTTTGACTAAATGATATTTATTTTTGCATGAGCTTTCATGGATATAAACTCACCTCTTCTTCAGATACAGTACAGAGCGGTATTATGGCCTCAGTTATAAAATATATTTATACAGTTGTGGGAGTGGGACAGAATGTATTAGGATTCAGAAAGATGCAAATTTTCAAAGGGATGCACAAGGTGATACAGGACTGTCAGATCTTTACAGTGGTCAAAATACAATAAAATCCACAATCAGATACCTTTATTGGGCCAACTCCAAAGCTTTCAAAGCTTGCATTTTATGTTTTGCAGTTGGCCTAACAAAGATGTCACTCTTACAGATTTTGTTGTATTTTGCAACAACAGCTACCCCTGATTAGAGATTTTACAGTGGTCAGTTAGTGTTGATGTGTGAAAGCAATAAATCTGCTTACCAAAAGTCAGTTTCATTGGATTCAAAATCCCCTCTGAGAAGATTCCTTTTGTTATATGTGCAGGACTCTTGTATTAATATATGTAGAGTGCCATGAAGCCATTGTCTTGGTTCATAGCTCTGATAATGACTGCAGTTCATAAACAGACTGATAGTTTACTTAAAATTGTGACATTGCTCTAGTCTGTCACTTTGAACTACAAGAGAACTCTCTCTTGCAGAGTATTCTAAGGTTGTTGTATGCCTTCAAGCTGTTTCTAGTTTATGGCATCTCTAAGACAAACCTATCATGGGTTTTCTCGGCAAGACTTGTTCAGAGGAGGTTTGCCATTGCCCAGTGGGTTTCAGGACCCAGCAGGGAATCGAACCCTGGCCTCCAGGGCCACAATCCAACACTCAAACTGAAGTATAAATCCCAGGGTTCTTTAGGATGGAAACAAGGCAGTCAAAACGGGATCAAACTGCTGTAACTGCAGTGTAGATGCATTCTGAGGTTTGGCTTTGTTTGGGGCATATTTACAAGGATACCCTGTCCCCCTGAAGCATCCCTGATGCAAACGCTCTGCATTCCCTATGGCCTTGCAGAAAAGAACTCACTCACGGGAGACGCTGAAGCCAAAGACGTTCTCATAATCCTTCAGCAGCTTCTTCAGCAAAGTGCTTTTCCCTGCGCCCGAAGGTCCGCTCAGGACGACTGGCCTTGGTCCCGTCATAACTAGGAAAGGCAAAACAGTTGCTTTGTTAGGGAGGCATGCTTTCTGATGCTTGCAAACACACTGTAGCACAACAGAAGATAAATCTATACATTAAGGAATAAGTAGCAGCAAAAGAAATTTTTTAATGTAACACTCCCATATCTACGTTATTCTGAATGATGTGGCCAGCACTCATGTGAGAGGGATGACTATTTAAACAAGAGGAAGAAATTATGCATGCCTTCAGATGCTATTGGACTGCAAATCCCAGCAACCCTAGTCAGTATAGCCAATGTTGAAAGATGCTGAGAATCAGAGTCCAGCATCTGGAAGGCTGCATAAATCCAAACCCTACTGGAGCGTATGGGGGATGCTGGTAACTTGCTTTAGGGATTCAAGAAGGGAACATCCCTGCTTTCCCCACCTTTCAAAACTCCCCGTCTCTTTGTGACTTGAGTTATGATTGTTCCAATCTTTGCCCTCACCTCACACTTATTTCTATGCTTAGCGACAAGTACACACTTGACTTAAAGCCTGGATGCAAATATTTGAGAAGCATCAATCTTTCATTAGATATAGAATCTGAAACAGAAATGATTTAATAATAAAGCAATAAGGAGGTATACTATCACCAGAAGTAAAAACACCTGAACTGAGAAGAGAAACATCTTCAGAATGTAGGCTTGTGACTAATATCATGATTTTTTCTTTCTTCTTCCTGTATGATGTTTAACACCTTTGCCCAATGAAGCAGCTAGTGGAGCTTTGAAAGCAGCTTGCAACATGTATTTTGTACATTTTAGTTGGCCAATAAAGGTATCCCGGTTTTGTAGATTTTGGGTGTTATTGTACTTTGCTAGCTGGCCAACACGGCTATGTACTCCTAGATATACGACCAGAAGAGTTAGTGTCTGGAAACACAGCTGAGTGCAGGATTTGGGGAAGAGTAGGACCCAATTTGCAAAATGTGCAAAGTTCCAAGGGAAGACCCAATTTGCAAAATTTGGGTCAGGCAGAGAGACCTCAGTTAATGCACACTGCGAGAAAACTGTAAGCATGTTTAAAAGCTGCTGCTGTACCTTATAATGAGTCATGACAAGTATACCCAGACATGTTTCAAGAAATAATAGGGTCCCCATACAGCTGGCATACAATCAAGAAAAAATAGTTCCTGCATGCAGTTTACAAACTAATTAGAACACCTTGGCCTCTCCAAATCACGCAAGAAATCAAAATGTGAGCACTCACCTCTATACTTCTGTAATTTATTTTTTAAAATACCAAAGAAAATAGATATGTTATGGGAAAATAAAACACATATGCATGCAAACAAAACTTGATGGTTCAGTTGTTGTTATGTGGTTTTAAGCCAACTCTGACTTACAGCAACTCTATCCTAGGGTTTTCTTGCCAAGATTTTTTCAGAGGGGGTCTACCATTGCCTTTCCCTGAAGCTGAGAGTATGTTTCATGTCCAAGAGCATAAGTGGGTTTCCAGACCTGACTGTGGGATTCAAACCCTCATCTCTGAAAGTCGTAGTCCAACACTCAAACCACAATACCACACTGGCATTTTAGTCTTGGTCTAGCATCCTGCTTTACACAATGGCCAGACACAGGTTTCTGCAGACAGACAAAGAACTGGTCAGTTTGCTCCCTAGCAACTGAGAAATATTGCCTCTGGATGGGGAGGATCTTTTCAGCTATCATGGCTAATTTGTCTAATCCTCTTTAAAGCCTTCTAAACCAGAGGCCACTGTCCGATCATGTGCCTGCAGATCTCACAATTTAGTCACGTAATGTATTAAAATGGGACTTTCTGTTGTTAGGTCTGATTCTGCTACCAATGAATTCCAGTGAGCAAATCCAAATTTTAATGCTGGCTGGACGGAAAGAAGAAGAAGTGGAACTGTGTCCAAATTTTCCATAGAGGTGGGATTTTTCCAGCCTTCCAAGTCTTGCTGGACTGCAGTTCCCAGCAGTCTCAGACAGCATAGCCAGTGACAAAGGATGCTGGGAGTTTCAGTTCAACTATATCTGAAGGGCCACAAAAATCCCATAGGGAGAAGCGAGGGCAAGCATTTCATAATGATTTGAGCTGGGCTGAGACTGGGAGACCAGTGTTTGAATCCTCAATCAAGCATGGAAACTTCCCTGGTGACCTTGGGCAAGTTATGCTCTCTCAGCCTCAGAGGAAAACAATGTCAAACTTCCTCTAAATACATCTTAAGAGCCAATATGGTGGAATGTTTTGAGTGTTGGGAGTCTGAGAGACCAGACCAGGGTTCGAATCCACACTTAGCCTTGGAAATGCACTGGGTGACCTTCGGCAGGTCTCACTCTCTCAGCCTCAGAGGAAGACAAATGCAAACCACCTCTGAATAAATCTTGCCAAGAAAACCCTGTGATAGGTCCGCCTTAATGTTGCCATAAGTAGGAAATGACTTGAAAGGCACACAATAACTCATAAGATGCTCTGACACTTTCATCTTAGTTGTCCTTTTCCATACCTTTTCCAGCTCTGCAACACCTATTTTACTAATGAAACAAACACAGCTTTACACCATCCAATTGCAAGCACAGTGTTTAACAGCACTCCCCCAAAACAGCTCCACAAAAGCTAACTACTGCTTCTTCCCTTGTAAATGTGACCATTCATTTTGACTCTCTGCTCCCAGTTGTAAGTCAGTGCACCAGAAGACCCATTCCCTTAATCCATGGCTGCTAAATTGCTTCCTGAGCCGTCCAAACGCTTTTGGTCCAACACTCTTTGGAAGACCAAGTTCACAGAAGCTACAAGAGCTCTCTGGTCCAAAACACACTGCAGAAATAATCCACTTTGAGACCGCTTTAACCGCCTTGGATCAATGCCGGAAAATTCTGGGAACTGTGGTTTTGTGAGACATTTAGCCTTCTCTGTCAGAGAGCTCTAGTGCCACCACAAACTACAATTTCTAGGATTCACTAGCATTGAGCCAGGTCAGTTAAAGCGGTCTCAAACTGGATTAGTTCTCCAGTGTGTTTTGGAGTTGCTATTTTTTGGATACCAGATACAGGCATCCCAACCACATCAGCCCTTTTCACGCCTTACCTTCTGCTTCTCTAAAGTCCTTTCAGAGTGCGATAATACAATGAGACTTGGTTTCTCCTCCTTGGCAAGCAATGAGCTGATCCTGGTCTCGCTGTTGGAAAAGCAGAGTATGCAGAATGCCTGGATGTTTCCAGGTGCCTAAAGCCTTAAATTCCCCATCCTTCACCTTGAGATGGCCAATGAGAAACCATCCCTCAAATCCCTAATCGCCTCCTGCCGCTTCCTCCTGGCCACAGCCTGAGCTTAAATCTGCAAAGTGCATCTTCAGGTTCAAAGTGAACACTAGCTTCAAAGAGAAAGCATTTAAAATGTGTGCACAACAGCCCTGAGATATTTATTTATTTATTTCTTCAGAATCAAAGCCTTCCAATTTCATTTTAAACCTTTTGCATAGTTGTTTACGGTAGATGAGAACCAGTGGCAGACATGTCCATCTTCCTCTAACTCGTCTCTAGATTTTAATTGTGGGTTCAAAATACACATTTTATTTAAGCAAGTCTCTATAAGTAATCCAATTTTTCCCTGGGTCTTTCCATTGGCCTAAGAACTATTCCTCCTATACCACTTTACATTATATTTTGCCCAAATTTGTAATAACCATTTCCGAATTATGCGGTTTGCAAATTCTTTTGTTAGCCTTTCATTTTAATTTTTTCCACTCTTTGAACAAAGTGGGATATCAGGAGCCCAAAGCAATAACTTAAAACAAACAAATACATTTGAAATAACACTCAGTGTTTCCCACTTTGTTCCTCCAGGTGTTTTGGACTTCAACTCCCAGAAGCCTTTGTCACTTTGACTATCCATCAGGAATTCTGGAAGCTGAAGTCCAAAACATCTGGAGGACCGAAGTATGGGAACCACTGCATTCGATAAACACACGAGTTATCATTCTGGGCAAGAGAAGGAAAACTGGGGCTTGCATAAGATCCATCTGCATCTATTTCCCTCATCATCTTTTTGACTCCTGTGATAAAAGTTTAGGTCAAGGTGGGCAAAATGCATGGTGTGCCTTCAAGGGTGCATCTACACTGTAGAAATAATGCAGTTTGATCCCGCTTTAAGTGCTACAGCTCCATCCTAAGGAATAATGTGATTTGTAGTTTTGCAATGTCTTTAGCCTTCTATGCCAAAGAGTGCTGGGGCCTCACTAAACTGCAGATCCCAGGTTTCTGAAAGATGGAGCCATGGCAGTTAAAGTGGTGCCAAACTGTATTATTTTTACAGTGCAGATGCACCCCAAACCATTTCCAAATTATGGCAACCTTAAGTTCTAAATATCCTAAATGCACCAGATGCCGTCTGGTCTTGGAAGCTCTCTAGGGTCAGCGCCCTGGTTAGTACTTGGATAGAAGTATCAAGTGCCGTAGGCAAGATTTGAGGGGTGGAAACTGGCAAAACCACCTCTAAGTATTCCTTGCCTATGAAAGTCGTATGAAATTCATGGGGTTGGCATAAGTTGACAGGTAATGTGAAGGCACACACACACATTGGTAGCCTTTTTTGGCTGAAGAAGTGGACAAAAATGCTATGACTCAGTAAATACACTGCTGCATGTTTTAACCTGGTCTTCAGTGTGTTAGGACATGCTTTCTTCTTTCTTCACCTTCAATTTAGGAGGAAATCTGGACTCACCACAGTGGCCAGGAATGGCTGAACCCTCACAGTAGCAAGTAAAATTTTGGACTCCTAATATATTTCTATATTCAAGAACCTCTCTCTTAACATGTTGCCATGATGCAGAATTAATGCAGTTTTACACCACTTTGTCTTAGCTCCATCCTATGGAATCCTGGGATCTGTAGTCTGTAGTGGCACCAGAGCTCTCTGACAGAGAAGGCTAAATATCTCACAGGACTACAAATCCGAGAACTCCACAGCATTGAGCCATGGCAGTTAAAGCTGTATCAAACTGCATTAATTCTGCAGTGCAGATGCAGTTCAGCCAGCTTTCCTATGCTCAGCATACCTCAGATAACTCCTTTTCCCACCAGAATCATGCAGGATTTTTACTCCAACCTGACAATCGATCCACCGTGCTGTTGTTCACAGTTTGCAAATTAGAATATTTGTGCACAATGGCTCAATTAATCTGTGTTTGGAGCTGTCCTGGCTCAAACCCAAGGCATTACAGACCAGATGAATTATTCATCCTGCTTTCAAGACTCTACTTTGTAAAAATCATGTAGGAAGTAATGGACTGAGGAGGAGGAAATATATACCTGGGAATATAAGGAAATGGGAATTTTATATGAAGGCTGGAGCGCTGGGCTTTCAATAAGGGAACAAGATACAGTCTAAAATGCAGAGAAAATACTGGAAGGATAGTTAAGGGTGGCAAAAGATAAACGGAGCTGGAGATCAAGAAAGCATGTTCAGAGAAGCACGCAAGCTCAGAGAGAGAAAAGGCAGAGCAGTTTGGCATCTGGAGAAAAGAAGATTAAGAAAAGGTCCTCATTGTACCCTTAAGAAAGGTTTCTCCAATTAGGCACTTTTAATCGCATTTCCTATTTATAGTATGTCCTTTGGCAAGTTCACCTTTCCAAGGCTTCAGTAATATGGGAGCAAAGGGCAGAAGAAAGAAAAATATGTTTGATTTGTAAAGGGTTAAAGACAAATGACTAGATTGTTATTTCAGTAGGACATCCTTCTAGTAAAGAGCTTAGCATTTCTTTGGGCTCATAAAAACAAATCAATCAATCACTTTATTTACAGCTCGAGTCTCCCTTATCTAAAATCTAAAATACAGCCGGCCCTCCATTTTCGTGGACTTGGAATTTGTGTCCCTCGCCTGTTTGTGGGTGGCAAACGGAGGGGGACAAAATGGGGTGTGTGCCCCCATTCAAGCCAATGGGGCTTGAACGATTTTTTGTTTTTGCAAAGGGGGGGGGGGTCCGGAACAGATGCAGCCAAAAATAGCAGAGGCCTTTTTAGCTGCTGCATCGCACTGTTGACTCATGTTCAATTTGTGGTCTATCTTCAGCCAGGTGTCCCCATCCTATATCTGTGCATTTCATTTTTCTGTCCAAATAATAATAATAATAATAATAATAATAATAATAATAATAATAATAATAGGTTTTAATTATATACCGCCCAATCACTGGGAATCCGAGCGGTTTACAATAGAGGGGATAACAGACAGTTCCCTGCCCACAGGCTTACAATCTAAAAGACACGACACAAAAGGAGAAGGGAATGTTAAGGGGGGGAGGGAATCAGGTCCAGCATTCTTCTCTCCCTCTGAGGCCTGGACCAAGGCAGATGGACTGGAGGGAGGGCTCTTCTTCTTCAGGCCAGCCCCTGATGGTACTGGGCCAGCCTTCTCTCTCCCTCAGAGGCCGAACGATGACAGTTAGGGAGAGAGGAGCCTCCTTCTTCAGGCCAGCCCCTGATGGTACTGGGCCAGCCTTCTCTCTCACTCAGAGGCCGAACGATGACAGTTAGGGAG
>NC_056527.1:4831686-4880903 GCF_019175285.1 Sceloporus undulatus | reverse complement strand
CCCTCAGAGGCCGAAAGATGACAGTTGGGAGGGAGGAGCCCTCCTTCTTGCAGCGCCAGCCGCCTGATGGGAACTGGGCCAGCCTACTCTCTCCCTCAGAGGCCGAACGATGACATTAGGAGTAGAGGAGCCGCCTTCTTCAGGCCAGCCCTTGGTACTCGGGCCAGCCGACTACTCCTCCTCAGAGGGCCGAACGATGACAGTTAGGGAAGAGGAGCCTCTTCTTTACGGCCACCCTGATGGTACGGGGCCAGCCTTCTCTCTCCCGCAGGCGAACGATGACAGTTAGGAGAGAGGAGCCTCTCTTCTTCAGGCCAGCCCCTGATGGTACTGGCCAGCCTTCTCTCTCACCAGAGGCCGAACGATGACAGTTAGGAGGAGAAGAGCCTCTTTCTTCAGGCCAGCCCTGATGGTACTGGGCCGCCTTCTCTCTCCCTCAAGGCCGAACGATGACAGTTAGGAGAGAGCGAGCCTCCTTCTTCAGCGCCAGCCCCTGATGGTACTGGGCCAGCCTTCCTCTCCCTCAAGGCCGACACGATGACAGTTAGGGAAGAGGAGCCTCCTTCTCAGGCCAGCCCTGATGGTACTGGGCCGCTTCTCTCTCACTCAGAGGCCGAACGATGACATTTAGGGAGGAGGAGCTCCTTTCTTCAGGCCAGCCCCTGATGGTACGGGCCAGCCTTCTCTCTCCCTCAGAGGCCGAACGATGACATTAGGGAGAGAGGAGCCTCCTTCTTCAGGCCAGCCCCTGATGGTACTGGACCACCCTCGCTCTCCCTCAGAGGCAGCCGACAACGGATGACATTAGGAGAGAGGAGCCTCCTTCTTCACCAACCCCTGATTACTACTCTCCATCGCCTCTCTCTCTCACATCATATCCCGAACCGATGACAGTTAGGAGATGGAGGAGCCTCTTTCTTCAGGCCAGCCCCTGATGGTACTGGGCCAGCCTTCTCTCTCCCTCAGAGTGCCGAACGATGACAGTTAGGGAGAGAGAGCCCTCCTTTCAGGCCAGCCCCTGATGGTACTGGGGCCAGCCTTCTCTCTCCTCAGAGGCCAACGATTACGTTAGGGAGATAGGAGGCCTCCTTCTTCAGTCAGCCAACCCCTGATGGAATGGGCCACCTTCTCCTCTCCCTCAGAGGCCGAACGATGACATGTAGGGAGAGAGGAGCCTCTTCTTTCAGTCAGGCCAGCCCCTGATGGTACTGGCCAGCCTTCTCTCTCACTCAGAGGCCGAACGATAACAGTTAGGGAGAGAGGAGCCTCCTCTTTCAGGCCAGCCCCTGATGGTACTGGGCCAAGCGCCAGCCTTCTCTCTCCCTCAGAGGCCGAACAATGACAGTTAGGGAGGGAGGAGCCTCCTTCTTCAGGCCAGCCCCTGATGGTACTGGGCCAGCCTTCTCTCTCACTCAGAGGCCGAACGATGACAGTCCTAAGTGCAGTACCTTACATTTCTCCGTGTTGAATTTCATTTTCGTAGCTTTGGCCCAGCCTTCTAGTCTATTCAGGTCATCCTGAATTTTGATCCTGTCCTCTGGAGTATTAGCTATTCCTTCTAATTTGGTGTCATCTGTACATTTGTCTTCCAAGTCATTGATAATGATGTTGAATAGCACTGGGCACTGGACAGAACTGGGCAGGGACACCCTTATGAGGACAGTGCTGAAATGTGTGTAGTGTGCCAGGAAGCCATTATCTCTGTTCAGCCCATTGCTTATGGAGTCTGCAGATACTTTCCAGTTCTGTTATTTCTCTTTCCAACCTTCCTTCGTAAATTTTTGTTCAAGGACTGCTGTTTTGAGATCCAAGATGGAATGCCCAGGGAGACTGAAGCATTCTGCAGTCTTTGTGTGTGTGTATTTTCCTAATGTCTGATTTCTCCTGGCAAGTATGTTTGTGACAGACTCAAGTTTGCATTACTCAGAACTGCTGAAGCTAAGAAGGGCATTTCTTCCCAGGTCAGACTGCCCAGTGAGAAGAGACAGCTTTGCCCTGAGCCAAGGGCCTTGGGTTGTGTAACTCACCTCGAGCGACTTGCTTGACAGGTAGCTTACCTGCAAAGCTTACCTCTTCCATGGCAGATGGCTGCTGCTTGGCATGCAGAGTTTGAAAAATCGGGGACAGCAAGCCAAACTTTACCTCTGTTTTTCAGCCCCTTTCCCTTTTATGAACCATCCACTAAAGGCAGCTTCTGAATGATATCACAGTCCTTGTGTCAGGACTCTCCTCTCTAATTTCTAGATTTTCCACCCACACACTTTTAAAATAAATACTTAGCCCACATGGTTGCAAGGCAAAGGCAACAGCAAAACCAACAGAGACAGCTTTAAACTCACAAGCTTTTCACACTAAGGTGTTAAGCTAACATTGAGTCCAGCAAAGTGCAGACCCAACGGATCCGTATGCAGTGGTTTTTCTGCAGCACTTGAATTCTCCAGGGTCCCCAGACCACCCTCTTTCTGTCAAAAAGGGTGCCATATCCTCTCCTAGAAACCTCCAGAACGAAGAGGCAATTCATCTTTCAAATAGGTTGCAAGGCCATCTATTTAAGAGAGAGTACATATAGCTATGAACACAAGAGTTTTAGATGACTAAATGATCAAGAACCTGAACAGACAAATGGGGAAAGTCCCTCAAATTAAATCCTAGCAGAGGGAGGACATGTAGACTTTGGGAGGAAGCCATGTGAAAAGGAGAAATGTTGTGATTTAGTCTAAATAACTAGCTATATGGTTGGAACTGGGAGCACCACCAGAGTATCAAAGGGGCAAGAAGCCAAATTCTATACTGTTTGCAGTAAACAGTAAAATTATCAGGTGTAAGATCCAAGGTATGTTATTGTTGTTGTGTGCCTTCAAGTCATTTCTGACTTATGGTAACCCTAAGCAAAATCTATCAAGGAGTTTTACTGGCAAGTTTCTTCGGGGGGGGGGGGGTTGCATTGGCATCCTTTGAGGCTGAGAGAATGTGACTTGCCCAAGGTCACCCACTGGGATTCAAACCCTGGTCTCCCATTGTCCTAATCAAAACCAAATTCAAACCACAGCACTACCTTTCATATGAAGCGGTTATAAAGCAACTTTTGAAATCATATAAAGATCAGGACAATGGAAAGGACATTTACAGAAGTTAAGATGCAGTCAAAATAACCTGGACTGCTGCCACATTGCAGAGTTAATGCAGTTTGGCACTGCTTTAACTGCTATGGCTTAATTAATGCTATGGAATCCTAAGATTTGTAGTTTGTTGTGGCACCAGAGCTTTCTGACAGAGAAAGCTAAATATCACACTGAACTACAAATCCCAGAATTCCACAGCACTGGGCCAAGGCAGTTAAAGCAGTGCCACGCTGCACTGATTCTGCAGTGTAGATGCAGCTAAGGTTGGCCTTCTGCTTGAACTTCCTCTGATGGCACACAGCCAAGACTCGAGTGAAAAATTAAATCCAGTTCACAGAGGCTGCTGATGCTTCCAATCAATGGAACTAGTTACTATCGGAGTATGTGGATTCCCCTGTGGATAGCAGCAATAATTGGGTATTTCCTTCCTCAGTCGTTTTCATGCAGTGCTCAATGGGGAATTGTACAAAACTAGAAGTCATCCTGCTTAAATTACGAGATAATACAAGCATGTGAGTAATAACTGCTGACGCCGCACATAAGATACTTCAGCCCTTAAATCTGTTAAATGCCTGAGTAAGAAATTAAATCCAGTCGATGCTTACAATCAGTGGAACTAGTTACTATGGAAGTACCTTTTAAATGCCATGCAACTCCTTGAAACTAAGATCTTGAAGATGCTCAGCTTCAAAAAACGAATTAAATGTTATCCCCAGGATACAGCTTTTTGTTGTTGACAGGTATCTGCTCAGGTTGCATATTAATTTTGTGGTCTAGCAGCCGCACATGGCACACCTTTTAGCACTTTCATTTTCACTATCTCTGTCCTGTTAAGCAGACTTCTTGTTTAAGGACAACCTTTAAAGGTAATAATTATTTCCCTGGAGGCAGCAGAGGCTGGAAGAGGAAAGGCGGCTGCGGCTGATCTCTTTAAAATACACGCTTTAAGGCTCATTCAGCAACAGAATTAATTCTGAAACCAAGTTAGCAGCAGCAGGCCAAGACAATCCTGTCACTATTTTCACAAGGCATCCTTATACAAAGGCTAAGCACTTCATATTTTCTACCTAAGTGCAGTATCTTACATGTCTCTGTATTGAAATTCATTTTGTTAGCTTTGGCCCAGCTTTCTAATCTATTCAGGTCATTCTGGATGTTGATCCTGTCCTCTGGGGTTAAAGGACCTGGAACAATGGATGGATGCAAGCTCCAGGAAAATAGATCCCAGCACAACATTAATAGGAACTTCCTGAGAGTAAGAGCTGGTGGAATATACTTCCTTGGAGATTGTGGTGGAGCCTCCTTCTTTGGAGGCCTTTAAGCAGAGGCTGGATGGCCATCTGTCAATGGGGTGCTTTGACTGAGAGTTCCTGCATGGCAGAAGAAGGGGTTGGACTGGATCAGGGCCCTTGGGTCTCTTCCAACTCTTCTATGGTTCTATGTAAGCATTAAAACTTAACTGAACTATTTTGAAGAATTAAAGCAATTCGCACTCCAGTAAAAGAATAAAATGCAATGTAAATATATATATGTATGTGTGTGCATACATTAACACACACACACACATATATAAAATATTACATATATATACATATATATACACACACACACCAATGGCATTTTGGCGAAGGGCAGAGGGGGCAAGTGGCCAGCCATTGAGACTCAATGCAAAGGCAATGGGAACAAAAGGGGGCTCCAAAGAGGGAAATGTGAGGCGGAACTAAAGATGAGGGTTTCGGGGTCCGGGGGGGAGCCTTTTAGTGACGCACCTCTGGGAGGAGAGTAGCTCTGGGGGACCGGAAAAAAGGTGACACTCACCCGAAAGAGCGCCGTACAGAAAGCGCCGCCAGCGCATGAGAGAAAGAAGCCGACGCCGCTTCTCGGGACGGTGGCTCCGAGGGATGGACCGCGGACGGAGGGGCGGTGGCCTCCCCGGCAAAGAAAGCCACGCCCCTCTACGTCATCCCTGCGCCGTCCTTTCCTTGGCTCTCCCTCCTGGTGTCGCTGGGCGATGACGTAAGCAAAACCAGGAATACAGAAGGGACGGGTGGGGGTAAGGAGGATGGGCGGGGCCTCTCTTTGGTCGCGTCACGTGAGGGGCAAACCATTGGAGATATTGAAAAGGGGGTGCACGCGGAGGTTTAGTAGCGGGTCGTACCATTGCGGCTGACGCGGAAAGGAAGGGGTGAGTTGGCTGAGCGAGCGAAGCGCTATGGAGCGAACCATTTGCAGATGGAAACGGGGGGGGGCACGGGAAGGAGATGTTTATGTGGAACGAACCATTGAGGAGCTGAATGGAGGGGGGGCTAAAATTAGGTATTTAGGTTATGCTTTTGACTTGTTTCGTTCTGAGGCTGAGAGAGTGTGACTCACCCAAAGTGGCAGTGGAGCGTCTACATTGTAGAAATAATGCAGTTTCACAACTTTTTTAATTCCTTGGTTCCATGCTATGGAATTCTGGGATTTGTAGTTTCAGGCAAAGGAGGCTTAGCCTGTATTTGGGGTTTGTTGTTCAACAATGGCTCCTTTTCCTCCTGGAGAGAAGTGACCAGTGGGGTCCCACAGGGCTCTGTCCTGGGCCCAGTGCTATTCAACATCTTTATCAATGACCTGGATGACAGAATTGGAAGCATACTTATCAAATTTGCAGATGATACCAAATTAGGGGGAATAGCTAATACCCCAGAGGACAGGATCAAAATTCAAAATGACCTGAATAGACTAGAAAGCTGGGCCAAAGCTAACAAAATGAAATTCAACAGGGAGAAATGTAAGGTATTGCACTTAGGGCGGAAAAATAAAATGCACAGATATAGGATGGGTGACACCTGGCTGAATGAAACTACGTGTGAAAGGGATCTAGGAGTCCAAGCAGACCACAAGTTGAACATGAGTGAACAGTGTGATGCGGCAGCTAAAAAGGCCAATGCTATTTTAGGCTACATCAATAGAAGTATAGTGTCTAGATCAAGAGAAGTAATAGTGCCACTGTATTCTGCTCTGGTCAGGCCCCACCTAGAATATTGTGTCCAGTTCTGGGCGCCACAATTCAGAAAGGACATTGAGAAACTGGAGCCATGTGTCCAAAGGAGGGCGACTAAAATGGTGAAAGGTCTGGAAACCTTGCCCTATGAGGAACGACTCAGGGAGCTGGGGATGTTTAGCCTGGAGAAGAGAAGGTTAAGAGGTGATATGATAGCCCTGTTTAAATACTTGAAGGGATGTCATATTGAGGAGGGAGCCAGCTTGTTTTCTGCTGCTCCAGAGACTAGGACCTGGAGCAATGGATGTAAGCTCCAGGAAAAGAGATTCCAGCTCAACATTAGGAGGAACTTCCTGAGAGTCAGGGCTGTTTGACAGTGGAACAAACTCCTTCCTCGGAGTGTAGTGGGGTCTCCTTCTTTGGAGGTCTTTAAGCAGAGGCTTTATGGCCATCTGTCAGGGATGCTTTGACTGAGAGTTCCTGCATGGCAGAATGGGGTTGGACTGGATGGCCCTTGTGGTCTCTTCCGACTCTGTAATTCTATGGGGCTTTGAGAGTATGACTTGGCCAGGGTTGCCCACTGGGTTTCCTTAGCCAAGCCAGGATTCAAACCCAGAGTCACAGTCCAACACTCAAAGCACTTAACGTACTCTGGGGATGTCACACATGAAGCCATTTTAAACCCTATCAAACCAAAAGCATTAACAATCATTTTGATTTTTCCATTTCCCTTTCATTAGAACTGGATCATGTCCCTTGAAGACGGCCTTTGCCCTTCCTAGAGCTTTGTTTTGGTTTTAAAAAACCTCAATCTCTGCTCAGAATGACAGCCATCGCCAGGACTCTGAGGTAATATTGTGAGGTATCAATTGGATAGCTTCCCCACCGTAAGCTGCATCTGCACTTCAGAATTAATCCAGTTTGACACCACTTTGACTGCCCTGGCTCAGTGTTAGGGAACCCTGGGAATTGTAGTTTATTGCAGGGACAGAACTATCTAACAGAGAAGGCTCAATGTCTCACAGAACTACAGTTCCCAGGATTCCCTAGTATTGAGCCCAGCCAGTTAAAGCAGTCTCAAACTGGATTATCCCTGCAGTGTGTTTTGAACCAAAGTCTCTCCAGAATTAATTCAGCCTAACCTTTACTTCCAGTGGCAGAATTCTGCCCCTGTACCCTCAGAAATGCTGAAATACACAACTAAAGCCTCACTGGCACCAGTGGAAAAATCAGTATTGTGTAGAGGAGTATTAAGATTGCTGCCTAAATTAATGCATCTTAAGTCTATTTGCACAGACCAGTTTTGCGTTATTCAAAGAGGAGACAACATTGAAACCTGGCATGTGAAATATACAGGCGTTTGGTAAGGAAGAGGGCCACAGACTCTCCTTCTATGGAGGTCTTTAAATAGAGGTTGGATAGCCATCATTTAGGAACGCTTCAGTTGTGTACTTCAGCATTTCTAATCTTAAGGGCTAGAAGTTGGTTTATTTGAAAGTGCAAGTTGATATTCCAAGGGTGCTGCAGCCAGTGATCAGGATAAGTCTTGGAAATCTGTCGTATTTTCCTCACAGCCAAAGGCCAACCAACACTCTGTTTACTGAGCCATATTGCTTTCCTCCTTATCCAAGTTCAGTTTCATTGAGAAGTGTGTTTCCAGCGGGTATCAGCTTTTGCACTGAAATGACAGCTCACTTTATTCTGTTTAAATTCATTTCAGGGTCTTGCAACGAGAAGCCCTCTTGGCATTCGTTTCCAAGCCTTGCGGGATTCACACATCAACCAGGCAACCCAACTCCAACCGGACATCCATTGCTTGCATTGCAAGGCAGAAGTTCGGCCGGACCTATCCAGTCCTGCTAGTCAGGCCTGATGGCTCTACCATCCACATCCGTTACAAAGAGCCGAGGCGGATCCTTTCGGTGAGAGTTAAATGCACCCTTGCACCTCCAGATAGAGTGAAAATAGCCTTGTGGGAAGACAAAGATACACAACTCCCTGGAAGTACAGTGGGCCATCCACATTCAGTGGCGTTAGGGATGCAGGGCCCTCGCGAAAGTGGGCAACCCGCAAATAAAAAGTACTTTTTTTAACTTGAGAGAATACCTCTCTAGGAAAATCTAGGTTTTCCAGCACAAGTCTGTGGTCAACATCTGCCAAATAGTGACTGTAGAATTGCAATGGGGGACCTCCAAATGCCCAGTGTTCTCTCAAAGAATATCTAGGTCCTGCAGTAGAAGTCTGGTCAATGTCTGCCAGAGGTTGACCATAGAATTTCACTGGAGGACCTACAAATGCCTAGAGAAGTGTTCTCTCTAGGAACCTCTAAGTCCTCCAGCATGAATTCTGGTGGACATTGACCATAGAGTCATGCTAGAGGACCTAGAGATTCCTAGAGAGAACGTAATTACTCAAATCTGTGAATAATCAAAGCCACAAATGTGGAGGGATGACTGTACTGCCAGATTTCTACACTGTTGAATCTTCAGATCTTGAAGGGAAATCTTCCTGATTACCAACACTTGGAGAGACTATCTTGAGATAAAGCTTGAGCCCAGATTGTAGAAGTGATTCATCTTGGGGTACATCTACACTGTAGAAATAATGCAGTTTGATATCAGTTCAGCTGCCATCCTACAGAATTCTGGGATTCCTAGTTTTCTGAGGCACCAGCACTCTTTGGCAGAGAATGCTAGGCCCTTTGTAAAGCTACATATCCCAAAATCCCATAGGATGGAGCTCCAGCACTTAAAGTTGTATCAAACTGAATTAGTTCTACAGTGTAGATGCCCCCTTGAAGTTGTGATCAGCTTCTATTCTTGCTGCTTTTAGGAAAGCTGTGAAAAAGACACGTTCTTTAAAACTGGTTTTTAATTCTTGTTTGATGTTTCGGTGTTGTTTGATATTGTAATTTGATTATGTTATAGTTGAGTTGACCAACTTTTGAGTATCATTAGATCCTGGCAGGGGACAGGGACAGCGGCAGCCCTGCATGGATTTATAAAATATGGTGTTTTTACTTCTTAAAATAACATCTCTTTCCTTCTCTAGATACCCATAGACATCAATACTCTCCCTGAAGCTGAAAGGAGAGCCAGGTTGAGGAGACGGGATGCTGGCAAGCTGAAACCCAAACAGGAGGCAACTTTTGAAGACGACTTTAAATTGGACGATTATAGAAAGTTTTGGAAGAAGAAATGAGATGTGTAATTTTTTTTAAAAAAAAGCAACCTAAATTTGTCAATGCAAATAACAGGAACTATAAATAAAGAATTTATCTCTCTCCCTTCTATGTATTGGACGATCTCCTTTTATTTTGTGGATTGGGGGTAACCTAGTTAGAGGGGTGCCTTTATTTTAAGAATATCACTCCGAGGAAGAAAGCTTACCACAAAATCCTATATGCAGCTGCTCAGTGGTATGTCCTATTGAGTTACATGAGACAAATTCCCAGATAAATGGATTCCTTTAGTCTCCAGATGTTGCTTCCTCAAAACATTATTTTTTAAGAGAAGGCCTCCTTGATCCTTCCAGGCCCTATGCACTTGCTGTCATCCTTCAGATTATTCCCTTAGAAATAATCGTCCCTTAGACTCAGTGATTCCCAAACTTTGCTCTTCTAAATGGTTTGGACTTCAGCTGCCAGAGCGCCTGACTGTTGGCCAAGCTGGCTGGGGTTTCTGGGAGTTGTAGTCCAAAACATCAAGAGGACCAAAGTTTGGGAATCATTGCCTCAGTAGAAGTGATTTTGAAACACTGGTCTTCTGGGTGGTTTGGGACTTCAGATCCCAGAAGCCACAGCCACCTTAGTCAGTGGTCTGGGATTTTGGGAGCTGAAGTCCAAAGTATCTGGAAGGACAGAGTTTGGGAATCATTGCTTTAGAGGATCTTGGGGTTGCGAGGGCCACCCAAGGGCCATCTAGTTCAACCCACGCCAGGCACACAGGAATGTGCAACTACGGCGATTCTGAAAGAACAAAGGATCCTGAAAGAACACCCAATCTTTGTTTAAAGGCTTCCAAAGATGGAGAATCCACCACCCTTTGAGGCAACCTATTCCACTTGAATTGGGAGGGATTCCTAAGGGGCATCTACTCCAAGCCCCTTCTGCCATGCAGAAATACTACGACTAAAGCAGTTCTATACGATGCCTATGAACCTCTGTTTAAAGACTTCCAAAGGAGAAGAGTATCACAGCAATAAAATGATAGTAACAAAACTCCTAGTATTCTTACAAAATTATATTACAAACTTAGATATAAATCTGTGGTACGTAGTTTGTGTGTATCTATTTCATTTTTATAATTCAGTGAGGGATGGTAACAAAAAGAATTGGTTTATAGAACAAAGAATAATGTGTATGTGCAGTTGGCATGGGATGTGTGGACATGCCCATGGAACGTCATACATTATCATTTTATTGCTCTGTTATTGGGGATCCTGTAGCTGAAGTGGGTGATGGCTTTTTTTCTTGCAAGGCATCATGCCATGCTAAATTTAGAGGAGGTCCAAATACACAACATCAGTGTTTGTACTGTCCAATATTAACAGCATGGTGACATTCAACAGGTCAGGCATGAGGAGGTGGAATCTGGAGCAAGGGCCCAATTTGCTTTAGTCAAAATGTTGACTGCCAAAACCCGAGTGGAGCTATCCAGGGGTCAATGCAAGTATTGTACTTTAAGTTAAACATCTCCAGGTGAAAGGTATGACGGTCATCTGTCCTGAAAGCCCTGGCCCCCCTCTGCTCTCCCATCCATCCAGCCTTTAGGGCAGGCAGTGGTTTCCAGACTTTGGTCTTCCAGATGTTTTGGACCACAACCCCAAGAAATCAGGAATCCTGAAATGCAAAACATCTGGAGGACCAACGTTTGGGAACCACTGTGACTTGGACCAAGAACATCCCAAATACACAAAACAGTGATACCTTTAACCAACCACCCAAAACACACCAAATATATGATGCAAGTTTTCTATGCTGTTTTGTGGATTTTGGAGGATGCTCTCTACTTTGCAATTTTTAAAGTTAGGGATATTGAGTGATTCCCAGACTTGGTCCTCTGGGTGTTTTAGACTTCAACTCCCAGAAGCCCCAGCCAGTTTGGCCAAGAGTCAGGGATTCTGGGAGCTGAAGTGCAAAAAGCACATCTGGAGGAGCAAAGATTGGGTATCACTTAATGCATCTTCCATTGCAAAGCTGTTTTTGCACTTTCTCCTTTGCTTTCTCCAGGAGGCCTTTCCAGGTCTCTGCTGTTTTCTGGGAAGTCATGAAGTTGGGAGGAAAAAAGCAGAGGAATCTCCCAGGAAAAGAAAGGAAGGAAGGAAAAGAAAAGAGGCTCCCCCTCTTAAGCACATGGTACAGCCTGCCTTCTCTTTTTGGGCCACCCCCTTTTCTTTGCTTTCAATGGTTCCTCCCAGGAAGTGGACCCTGGCATTCCAGCTGTTTGCAGCATGTGCCTCTCTTTGCAAGAGGAAGAAGAGGAGGAGGCTTTGCAGGTCCTGTGCTGCATGGACTTTTTCCTGCTTAGTAAGTCCAGCCCTTTTGGATACTAAAAATGCAAGAGCCCCTGACCAGCCTTACTTAGGATTAAGCCCAGGGGAAGCTTCTAGGGTTGCATTTGGGGCTCCCAAATATTGCAGGAGTGTCATTTAATTGTTTTATAATATTGCATTTTAACTCCTGGTTTTTATGTGTTTTTATTTATTTATTTTTCCTTTTAAATTGTGTTTTGTATTTTAACATGTTGCACACCGCCTTGAAGAGAGCAAAGAACTAATAATGATAATAATAATGATAATAATGAATAATTCCTTTCTCTGCTTGGGGGGCTTCCTCTGCTTTCCCCCCAACTTCATGACTTTACAAGGAAATGGTAGAGACCTGGAAAGGTCTGATGAAGAAAGGCAAAAGCGAAAGTGCAAAAGCAGCTTTGCGATGGAAAACAGGAAGAAAAATAATGTTTTTATATTGCAATTTTTATTATTAGACTTTAAACATCATTGACATATTGCCTACAAAAAGTATACAATAAAAAGCATGTAATAATAAACAAGAAATAAACTTCCAGAGCACTGCTTTGGCTTAATATTTGATACTTTTAATCTATTGCTGTAATGATAGCCTTTTGGCTGAAGAGCAGGCTATAAATAATAATAATAATAATAATAATAATAATAATATTTTCTTATATCCTGCCTTTACTCCCAATATAGGGACCCAAGGCGGCGTTACATCAACACTTTCTCATCTCTTTCCCTTTTCAATAGCCATTATTATTATTATTATTATTATTATTATTATTAAGCTTTATTTATATAGCGCTGTACATTTACACAATGCTGTACATACAATCAATTAAGATAGATAAAATAAGCCTGCCTTTTGCGTACATTCTGCGGAAATAATTAAATGTAATACATATCAATACATGTTAACATTCAAACAATAAAATGTGGCAGACAACAAATTGAAGCAACATATTGATACCCATATTGAAATAGATTCAATCCACGTGTATTAGTTTTTGTCAGTCATTACAGACTAATATTAACCTCCCCCCCCATTCTCTCCTTACAAAATTTATCAAGGGATCCCAATAATAACTATATATATATATATATATATATATATATATATATATATATATGCTTCTCCCAACTTTTTTCCTTTTAAGATAGATGGAAGCTTATCCACGGCCATATTTTGTTGGTTTTCTGATGCTAGATTACCTTGTAAAGCACTGTGTAAAACTTACA
This sequence comes from Sceloporus undulatus, assembly GCF_019175285.1. Classification (NCBI taxonomy): domain Eukaryota; kingdom Metazoa; phylum Chordata; class Lepidosauria; order Squamata; family Phrynosomatidae; genus Sceloporus; species Sceloporus undulatus. The sequence continues at coordinate 4,868,042 of NC_056527.1, read as the reverse complement.
GTGCTATATAAATAAACTATTATTAATGTTACTATTATGTAACCCTGTATTTTTTTTCCCTGTTGTCTATACCAGATGTTCAAGGATTGGACCCTCATCTTCCATTGATGGTTGGATCGCTTACTCAATAAAGCGGACATTTCATCTGCTTGCTTCTCCATCATGTTTGGCTCTTCCAGGGGCGGCGTAAGAGGAGGGCAGGACCAGTTCAACTGGGAAGATGTGAAGACAGACAAACAAAGGGAAAATTACCTGGGTAGGGAGACATTTCCTATTATCTTTCCATTGCACAAGGTTCACGTTTGCGCCGCACATGCTCTCTCTGTTTCTGCTCCGTTGCAATGCCTTTCTTCCTGTATTGTGTAGGGAATTCCTTGATGGCTCCAGTGGGTCGGTGGCAGAAGGGCAAGGACCTGACCTGGTATGCCAAGGGGAAGAAAGACGATGCTCCCCTCTCCAGGGAGCAGGAGTTGGCCGCCGTCCGACAGGCTGAGGAGGAAGCCATGATGGCAGCTTTGTAAGTATTGAGATGCAATGTATTTGCTGGGTCTTGTACTCCATTGCAGATGATGGAGATGGACAGATCTTTTGTTTGGGGTCCGATCCAACAGAACCTTCTTTGCAAGGCTATCTCTTTGTCACCCATCTTTGTCATACTTCACCACATTTGTTTTGTGTTGCTTTTCTACAGGGGTTATAAGACTGTGAAGAAGCAGCCAACAGGACTGAGTAAAGAGGTATGTAGGTTTACTTGTTCAGATATTTGTTGTTTGGTGGGGCTGGTGTGGTGTAATGGTTTTGACTGTAGGACTAGGTCCTGGGATACCAGGGTTCGAATCCAAGCTTGGCTATGGAAACCCACTGTGTGACCTTGGTTCAGTCACACTTTCTCAGTCTCTGAGGATGGCAGTGGCAAACCCCCTCTGAAGAAATTTGCCAAGAAAACCCCATGTTAGGGTCACCATAAATTGGAAATGACTTGAAGGCGCATGGCAACAACAAGCCTTCAGGGCAACTTAGATTGATGGCGATCCTCTCCTGGATTTTGCTGGAAAGATTTGTTCAGAGGAGGGTTTGCCATTGCCTTCTTCTGAGGTTGAGAGAGTGTAACTTGCCCAGGGTCAACCACGAAGTTTCCAGCTTTGAGCAAGTATTGAAAAAGAGAGCTTTCATGATATATGATAATGGAAGGCCATATTCCAGAGAGCCAGTGTGGTGTAATGGTTTGAGCATTAGTTCAACATTTTGGAGACCAGGGTCTGAATACCTGCTCAGTTATGAAAACTTACTGGGTCACTTTGGGCAAGTCACACGCTCTCAGCCTCAGAGGAAGGCAAAGTCAAACCCTGAACAATCTTGCCAAGAAAACCCCTACATATCCTAAAGGCACCAGATCATGTATGATCTTGGAAGCTAAACTGGATCAGCCCTGGTTAGCATAGTGGGCCCTTGGTATTTGCTGGGGTTTGTTTCCAGGAGCTCCATAGATACCAAAATCTGTGGCTACTCAAGTCCCATTATATACAGTGGCACAGAGAAATTGTGTTCCTTATATAAAATGGCAAGATCAAGGTTTGCTCTTTTGGATTTTGTTTTAAATTGGAATATTTTCAAACTGTTGATACAATGTAAATCATGGATGCAGAATCCATGGATATGGAGGGTTCCCTATACTTGGTTTGGACACTGCCAACTTGGTGCTAAAGGCTGTACAGTCGGCCCTCTCTACCCATAGATTCTTTATTCATGGACTCAATCATCCAAGGTTTGAAAATACATTTTAAAAAAATATAAATTCCAAAATGCAAAGCTTGATTTTGGCATTTTATATAAGGGAAACCATTTTAGTATACCACTGTATTTAACAGGACTTCAGTATCCATGGATTTTGGCATCCATGGGGGGTCCTGGAAACAAGCTCCAGCAAATACCAAGGGATCACTGTATTTCTAAGTCACACACTCTCAGCCTCAAGGGAAGGCAATGGTAAACCTCCTCTGAACAAATCTTGCCAAGAAAACCCATTATAAGTTCACCTTAGGCTTGCCTTAAGTTGTAAATGTCTTGAACATGCACAAAATACACACACACACACAGTCTGCATGTAATTTTATAAAATATTTTAAATAATTTTGTGCATGAAACAAAGTTTCTGTACACTGAAACATCAGACAGCAAAGGTGTAATTATCTGAGCCACCCAAATGGACAATTTTGGATCTCGATGGGATTTTGTCGTTCCAGAGAAGGAATACTCAATGTGTAGACCCAAGTTTCTGTGCCTGCTTCATTCTCAGATGCTTCATGGCTGATTCTGCCATTTTCTCCTAGGATCTTGCTGAAGTCTGTAAGCGTGACGCTGCGGAACGTGACGAGAAAGGGGTGGATCGTGTCTTGGGCCTGGGGAGTTCAAGGTAGGTGGACCTCTTCTCCAAGTACAAGTTCAAAGAATCCTAGAGTTGGAAGAGATCCCAAGGTTTACCCAGTCCAACCCCATTCTGCCATGCAGGAAAACATGCACTCCTGAGAGATGGCCATTCAGCCACTGTTTAAAAACCTCCAAAAAAGGAGACTCCACCACACCCCAAGGCAGCGTCTTCCACTGATAAACAGCTCTTACTGTCAGAAAGTTCTTCCTAAGGTTTAGGTGGAGTGTGTTCTCCTGTTGAGTCTTGCTTATTCTAAATGCATGGGACTGGAAGTGCTTTGGATTCCATTATTTCTTTTTGAATTTTGCATATACTCTGTATTTCATGTACTCTTAACAACAGAGCAGTAATCAGCACTGAACAAAACTGAGGAGAGACCTGGAAGGATTCCTAATTTTGACACACAACACAGGCACCCTTTGTTGTTGTTGTGTGCCTTCAAGTTGTTTCCAACTTACAGCCGCCTTAAGGCAGGTCTATCAAAGGGTCTTTTGGGCAAAAACAGAGGGGCGACCGCACAGTGGTCCCTTGGTAACCACTGGGGTCGGTTCCAGGGCCTCCCATGGATATCAAACTCCATGGATGCTGAAGTTCCATTAAATACAATGGCATAGTAAAATGGTGTTCCTTATATAGAATCTCAAAAATCAAGGTTGGCTTTTTGGAATTTATATGTTTTGGAATAATTTCAATCCACAGATGGTTGAATCCATGGATAAAATATCCATAGCTATGGAGGGCCAGCGGTATTTTTAAAATCTGCTCACAGGATTGTCCCACTTAGATTCCCCGCCTTCTGAGGTGATCCATGACCTCTTCGCTGATGTCTTTTAATTCCAATCTGATGTCTTTCCAGGAGCGCCGGGGGCAGGATGATGTTTTCCAAAGAAGACAAAGAAGCTGCCAAACTGGGCCTTTCGGTTTTTACAGTAAGTGGTTGGCATTTCCTCACAGCCTGCATCTCAGTTCATGGAAGGGAGCCACATTATAAATAAATGTCACCCCCTGTACCTGCAGGGGATACGTTCCCAGACTTAATATTTTTAAGTGAAACCCCAGACAATAGCGAACCGCCATAGAATATCATAGGATCATGTTGGAGGATCTAGAAAATGCCTAGAGAGGATGCCTCTGTAGGGATCTGGAGCTCCTCCCGTGTGACCCTATATCCAACCTCTACCGGAAGCTGACCATAGAGTCGAACTGGAGGGATCCCAGATGCTCAGAATGCTCCCCTCCCGACTTGTATTTTAATGTGACCAAACATTTTCCCATTCTGAATTTGTTGTTGATGATGATGACAGTGAATATAGCCTCTTTTTCTCTGAACTGACTCAAAGTGGCTTACTGTAATTTGGAGAGTTATGGAGAAAAAAACCCTGCATGCATAAAAATTTAACAAAATTATTGTTAAAGAAAAATTATTTAAACAATTAAAACACAGTTTAAAGCAGTTCCATTGGGAATGAAAACACACACACACCAAAAAGCAAACCTTTATTTTTCCATTTTTATGTAAGGGGCACCGTTATATTACCCTATTGTATTTAATGGGACTTGAGCATCCATGGATTTTGTTATCTATGGCGGGTCCTGCTGCAGATACTAAAGGGCCACTATTTTTATTTTGAAACTGGAGTCAGTACCTTTCTACTAATTCCTAACTCTTTCCAAAATTGTTTTTGAGTCTTGAAAACTCTTGACTCAACAGCACTGATACATAAGCACTCCTCCAAGTATCAAAGCCCTTTAGCTGCTCCTTGTATTTTCCTTATGATATTTTCCTAAACCTTCACCTAAGATTGGGCAGGTTTCCTTCATTTTTGTTCCCCTTTCCTCTCAAACCTTAGCATCATCGGGTGACCAGCAGTCCGGAGGTTTCAGCTACTAAAAGGAAACCGGAGAAGGAGGAGGAAGCCAAAGAACAAGAGTAAGATACCTTCAAGCTTTGTTTTCCTTACACTTGGGTCTGGAGCAGAGGTGGGCCTCAGCAATGAGTCCATGGGTCAATTCTCTGCCCATGGGACCTTATTGGGGGGGGGGGCTGCCCAAGTTGCCCTTCACCCCCAAATTGAAAAACAGAACAAAGGACACGTCTGGCTTTGAGAGGTTGCATCTACACTGCAGAAATAATACAGTTTGACACCTCTTTAGCTGCCAGGGCTCAATACTATCAAGTTCTGGGATTTGTGTTTTGTGAAATATTCAGTTTACTCTGAGCTCTGGGGCTACAACAAACTACAAATCCCTGGATAGAGCCATGACAGTTAAAGTGGTGTGAAACTGCACTATTTCTGCAGTGCATCTTAGACCAAAAACAGTAGCTTCTGATGTCAAACACTGAAAGGGCGCGCTCCGGTCGCAGGAGTCATAGTCCAGCGCTCAAACCACTGCACCACACTGGCCTCTGAAAGCTAAGCTTAACAAAATTTCGTAACTTGTGCCTAAACTTAAAAAAAAAAAAAACCAAGAGTATCCAAAATTCCTATATTATGTTTACTCTCATAGTATTTTCTGTGGATAGTAATGACAGAGGCAGAAAACGTAGCTACCTTCAGTGTGATTTGTATATCCAAATCAGCAAGCAAGGACAGATGAAATTTTTCCTATCTTCCTGGGAAATATATATATATATATATATATTCAGTACAGCTGGTGGAAGTACAGCGGGTTTAAAGTGTAGGAAATAGAACAAAGTGACACAAATAAAGACTTCCAGCCTATATTTTTTTTAAAAGAGGATTTCATCAGGAGAGATCTGTCAACCTGAGGAAGGTTACAGAGAACTAGTCTACACATGCAACAGACAGCACCATAAATCTGGATTATACTATTTTGGGCCTTCAAGTTGGGGAAGTACATGATTTAAGATCCTTGTCTAAGAGAGTAAAAACAAGGATGTGAGGAGGAAGGCTGAGCTTGGTCCCATTACCCTGACATTGCCCCCTATAAATACAGATGTATTTATTCTTTTTTCTCAGTTTGAAAAACCACAGTCAAGGCAGAGTTTTACTGCTTGGTCTGCTGTTTTTTGTGGATGCTGCATGTATCACCTTTTGTGCCTATTTAGAAGAAAAGTTGATTGATGACATTTAGGGAATTGTCTTGGTATGAATTATTCTGCCTTGGAGTCAGACTGATTATTTCTTAAAGAAATTAATAATAACAACAACAACAACATTTCTTACCTACCACTCCCTATGGATCAAGGTGGAGAACAACAACAAATTAAAATTCAACACATGTTGTTATGTGCCTTCAAGTCATTTCTGATGTATGGCCCTCCGTATCCATGGATTATCCACAGATTCAACTATCCACAGCTGGAAAATATTCAAAAATAATATAAATTCTAAAAATCCTTTTGAGTATTGAGGTCCAGGTTACCTTTTTATGCAATATCGTAAAAAGTATTTACTCTTGAATAATGCCAGTCATGCAACAATTAAGTCACCAAGAGAATTCTTGTCCGTTGCTCTTTAACCATGCAGCCCAGAGGTCAGCAAGAAATCCAAAAAGAAGGAGAAGAAGAGAAAGAAGAAAAAGCACAAGAAAGAGAAGAAGAAGGAGAAGGAGAAACACCAGAAGAAGAAAACTACTTCATCTTCTTCCTCCTGCTCTTCTCCAGATGACAGGGAAAGGTACAGCTGGGGCTTTGGCTATGGCTACGTAAATTGTGTTTCCTGGTGACTGGAAGCTAAATCCTTTGATCTGTCTGTTTATTTAGTGGTTCCCAAACTTTGGTCCTCCAGATGCTTTAGACTGCAACTCCCAGAAGCCCCAGGCATCTTGGCCAACAGTTGAGAATTATGGGAGCTGATGTCCAAAGCATCTGGAAAAGCAAAGTTTGGGAACCACTAAACTAGAAGATCTTCATCTTGGCTTGGAGTGTGGTGAGTCTTCTTCCTTGGAGGCTTTCAAGCAGAGACTGGATCCATCTGGAGTGCTTTGATTATGACTTCCTGCATTGCAGGGTATTAGTCTCTTCCAACTCTATGATTCTATAAACTTTCATTATGTTGAAACCAACTTAAAGACTTTGGTTTCCTGCTACATCCTTGACTCTCTCTGTCCTTCCTTGGGGATCGTTAGACATTTGTATGATCTCGTCTCATTCTCTGTGTTTGCAGAAAAAAGCAACCTCCTCTGTCTCCAGAGCGCCATCCATCCTCCTCCCAAAGGGATGGAGCCAACCTCCATGGTAGACATCCATCATCTGCTGGAGAAGATCAGAAAGGGAGCAGTAGGTGGCACCACAACCCAGTTTCTTCTGGCAGCATGGAGAAAGTGTCCCCCCACCATGGCCATCGCCCAGCAAGGTCACATTCTCCCAAGCTTGGAAAGAGGAAAGGTCAGAGCGGCAGCCCCAGATGGTCCCCATCTCCAAGAGGCAAAGAAGGTCAGAAAAGGAGGAGGAGCCCATCACCCAGAGCCAAAAGAAGGCACGACACAGATTCGGATGACTGAATCCTTGTTTGAAACGGAAGAAGATGCTCCGATCTTCTGCCCTAAATGGACCCTATGCCAGGTGCTGAACTGGGTTCTGTAAAGATCTGCTGCTCCTTTCCAAGTTGAGCTTTTAAAATGTACTTTCAACTAGGAGCAGGAGGATGCAAGAATGCATAAAGCAACCTTGATAAACATGTATAGCTAGAGGCCCATGTAAAACACAGGTCAGATTCTTTGCAGCTGGCGTAAGCACTTAGGAGAAGTTGAACCAAGTGTTTTGCAATGCTAGAAGCCGGTTTTTGAGTTACACGGAGCTCTTATTCAGACAGATACAGTGTGGTTTAGGCCTTAGGTTGGTGTTAAACGTCTGGATCAGCTCTGTTCTTTCACATATATTTTAATTTAAAAAATGATGTAATGTTGATCTGTTCTAAACCGCACACGCTTTCTTTTTTGAAAAAATGCTCCAAAGTTGGGATCTATAGGGTGGGCTCTATAGTTAGTAGGATCTATAGAGTCTTACCATTAGGGCTCATACAGGTTGAGTTTCTCTCACACAAAATGATTGGGACCAGAGGTGTTTGGGATTTCAGTATTTTTGTGGAGGGATTTTGGAATAACGATATTCATCATTAGATGTCGTGGAGATGTGACCCAAGTCTAAACACAAAATTCATTCATGTTTCATACAGACTTTGTGTATGAAGGTAGTTTTATATGATAATAATTTTCTGGCTGAAACAAAGTTTCTGTACATCAAACCTTCAGAAAGCAAAGGATCCATGATCTCAGCCACTCGTGTACAGTTTTGGAATACTTTGGATTTCAGAATTCCAGATAAGGGAGACTCAACCTGTACATGATTACAAAGAAGATGGTTATCAAGCTTGTATCTCCCTTGATAAATATTCAGTAGTCCAGTTCAAAAGCAACAAGGAATCTTGTGGTGTCTTAAAGGGTAATCTATCCTTGCAGTGGAGAGTTTTACTTAGAGGCATGAAGTGTAAGCCTCAACAGGTTGGCATTATGCCTATGTAGAAGATAATGCATTTAACAGTGTGGGTTCTGACTGTCATAAGCCTGAGTCAGGGTGCATCTATACTGTAGAAATAATGCAGTTTGAACCCACTTTGATCGCTGTACCTCTATCCTATGGAACCCTAAGATTTGTAGTTTTACAAGGTCTTTTAGCCTTCTCTGCCAAAGAGCTGGTGGCTCACCAAACTATCAATTCCAGGGCTCTGTAGGATGGGGCCATGACAGTTAGTGGTATCAAACTGCATTATTTCTACAGTTTAGAAGCACCCTTGGTAACTATTAGTTTTCCCAGGGCTGATTGTTCTCTGTTGCAAAATTACAGGCAAACACAGCTCTCTCTTCTTGTCTCCTTTATCTTATCAAGGAGTGGATTCCCATCAGAGGCACAATCCAGTCCCACTTTGAGTGCATCTTAAATCCCATTTTGAGAAAAAGGCAGAATATAAATCCCTTAAATAAATAAAACCTTCCCTTATTCCTGTGAACACCTATATCGCCAGCCTCAAAAGTTCATTGCTTGCTTTTCTCGCTCTTCAGTCTCCTCCTTTGTACTTGTGTGACGGGTTTGTCAAATCTTGTCAAGTGCCCTTTGTCATGTGTTGCCCTTAGCATTATTTCTGTTTTTAAAATGTTTTTTAGGTTTTTATTCTATTGGCAAGTGTTTGTACAATTAAAATAGAACTGAGCTTTAAAAAAGGCCTGTGAAAACCCGAAAACATGCTTCGATCTTTGCTTTGAAGCTCAATTTAACTTATTCACAGCTGTTCCCTCTGTGCATCTAAGGAACAGATGAAGTCTACAAAAACTTACACTACAATTGCTTTTGCACAGTTAGTCTCAAAGGTGCTACAAGATCCCTTTGCATGCTGGTGTTCCAGATTAACACGGCTGCGTCTCTGAACTCTGTCCCAAGTGCATCTCATCTTCTGATTAGTTTTGGGCAATAGCAGGACGGGCAACTCTTGGGAGCTGAGGGCCACATGCCTTCCAAAAAATAATTATCAAATGTTTGCCTTCAAAATAACCTCAAGGGGTGGGTGGGAAGGATGTTGAGAAGCTGGAGTGTGTCCAAAGAAGAGCAACCAAAATGGTGAAGGGTCTGGAAACCATGAATCCCTATAAGGAGCAACTTAGGGAGCTGGTTAAGAGAGGACATGAGAGCCATGTTTAAATATTTGAAAGAATATCATACTGAGGATGGAGCAAACTTGTTTTCCGCTGCTCCAGAGACTGGGACATTGAGCAATGGATTCAAATGCCAGGGAATGAGATTCCAACTAAACATTGGGAAGAATTTCCTGACAGTAAGAGATGGTAAGAACATTGGAAGATACTGCCTGGAGGTTTTTAAACAATGGATGGTGATCTGTGGGGAGTGCTTTGATGGTCTTGGCCCTTGGGGATCTCTTTCAGCTCTAGGATTCTGTGGTTATGAGGTTTCCTTCAAAAGCAAAGAGAGAAGGGCAAGAAAGCTGGGCATGTGAAGCCATCACTACCACAGGCAAAAAGGCCATGAGGACTCCCATCTTTCTTGGCCAACGTCTTTGTCCTAACAAGGCTCTGTCGGAATCGCTTCCTGGCCTTTGAGCCCCACAGAGGACATGATTTATACCATGAACAGAGAAGGAGGAGGAGGTGTGCGCAGACATGTGTATACATGTGGAATGAAGCCATCACCTGTCACTTTGAAAGGGAAGCTGCATCTGTATCCTTAAGTCATCATCTTTTGGCAGTCTTGTAATGGAGTGTGCAAGTGTTTGTATATATATTGTGTGTGTGTGTGTGTGTACGTATATTATATAGTCTTGATTTTGGCATTTTATACAAGGGATTTTGTTACACCATTGTATATAATGGGACTTGAGTGTCCATGAATTTTGGTATCCATGAGTTCTGGAACCAAACCCCAGTGGACAATTTAGTAGTAGTAGTAGTAGTAGTAATACCTCATTGTATATAATGAGATTTGAGCATCCACATATTTTGGTATCTTTTGGGGATCTTGGAGCCAAACCCATGTGGATACCAAGGACCACCGTAGTAGTAGTAGTGGTGGTGGTGGTAAAATAATAATAAATACCCCATTGTATAAAACGGGATGAGCATCCTTGGATTTTGGTCTCCACGGAGTGTCCTGGAACCAAACCCCAGTGGATACCAAGGGCCCAGTGTAATAGTAATAATATTACTACTAATAATAACCCCATTGCATATGAGACTTGAGCATCCCTGGATTTTGGTATCCATGGGGGTCCTGGAACCAAACTCCAGTGGATACCAAGGGCCCAGTGTAATAATAGTAGTAGTAGTAGTAGTAATACCCCTTTACATATAATGAGATTTGAGCATCCTTGTAATCTGTGGGGGGTGGGCAGTATTACTATATTTTGGTAGCCTTGAAGGGGGGTGTGTATTACTATATTCTAGGTCCCAGCCTAGACAAAAGGTGGCCTATAAATAAAGTCTTCTATGATTTCCCAGTGACCAGCTGCTCTTTCCTTGCCTGGCGTATCTGGCATCCAGAACTTGTGGCTTAGGAGGGGCTCATAAAAGCATCTTTCCCACACATGCCTTCTACTTAACACATAGGTGAGAGGAACCTCCCTTCCCAACACTTTTATTATGCAAGGAGGTTATGGAGCTGCTATTCTTTTCCTTTCCAAAGGACCCCTCCCCTCTGTCCCCATTTCCTTTCTTTCCTACAGCAGGAAGCTCATCCCATCCTTTGGTGCCCCCTGAACAAATCCTAAGAAAATATGGTTTTATCAAAAGAGGCCAATAAAATGCCTTTATGCCCAGCATGCATCCTCTTGTAAAACAATCTGGTGGGTTTTAGGAACAGTTTCTGCATCAATACTGCATCCCACCTCGATGGCAGAGATTGCCTACTGCTCCAGGTGAAAAGAGATACCAATCTTGCAGGGAAAAAATAAAAAGGGAATTTATATGCCTCCAATAAATATCCCAAAGAGCCCATTTGTTCTTGGAAGGTAAGCAGGGTCACCCCTGCTTAGTGCTTGGATGGGAGACCGACAACAAATGCCAGGTGCTGTAGGCTAGATTTCAGAGGAAGGAACTGGCAAAACCATCTCTGGAGATTTCTTGCCTAAGACAACTCTACAAAATTCATGGGTTCACCATATGTCAACAGACAACTTGAAGAAACATGTTGTTGTTGTTGCCTTTGAGTAGTTTCAACAACAGCAACAATAGCAACATGTTCCTTCAAATTGTCTGTTGACTTATGGGGACCCCATGAATTTCAAAGCGTTTTCTTAGGCAAGGGATAATCAGAAGTGGTTTTGCCAGTTCCTTCTGCTGAAATGGAGCCTTCAGCACCTGGAGTTTGTTGGTGGTCTCCCACCCAAGTGCTAACCAGAGCTGACCCTGCTAATCCTCCAAGATCAGATGGGATCTGGTGCCTTTGGGGTATATGTAATTCAAGGTCTTCACCATAAGTCAATGGGCAACTTGAAGGAACATAGACATGCACAAAGCCATCATGCAAAGGGATCGTGTAGCACCTTAGTGAAAGACGTTGCGCCATCAACTTTTGTAGACTTGGTCTACTTTCTCTGATGTGTGACCAGCTGTCCTCACTACTTACTCAATTTAAAATATTCAGGCAAGAGAGGTAAGAAATAAGCACTGTAAAGATTTATTATACAACAAATGAAACATTTAGCCTTAGGATAGTTCCAAACAAAGCACATACTAGTAACCCAACTCTTTCAACCCAACTCTTCTCCATCTGCATCTACGCTGCAGAAATGATGCAATTTGACAATGATTTTGCTGCCAACAAGAGCAGACCCATTCCATCGAGAGATGAATGGCGAGTTGACACATAGATTTAATGGATCCACTCTGGTCAGGACTAGTGGTGTTATGTAGACTGTGAAGTTGAAGGCTTTTATGGCCGGCATCCATAGTCTTTTGTGGGTTTCCTGGGCTCTGTGGCCATGTTTTAGAGGAGTTTATTTCTGACATTTCGCCAGCATCTGTGGATGGTATCTTCAGAGAAATGCCAGCCACAGATGTTGGTGAAACATCAGATATAAGCTCTTCAAGAACATGGCCACATAGCCAAAAAAAAACCCACGAAAAAACCTATGGTATTTAGACTATTCAAGCCTATTGAACGGTTAAGTCATTAATTCAACCCTTTGGACCTTTGTGAGTGAAATAACAGGAAAAGTGTGCGTACAGATAGAGACACACACACCTTGCACGTTGTTGTTGTTGTTGGGTGCCTTCAAGTCATTTCCGACTTAAGGCAACCCTAAGGTGAACCTATCGTGGAGTTTTCTTGCCAAGGCTTGTTCAGAGGGGGGTTGCCATTGCCATTGCCATTCTCTGAGGCTGAAAAAGTGTGATTTGCCCAAGGCCATCTAATGGGCTTTCCGAGGGGATTCGAACTCCATAGTTGTAGCCCAACATTCAGGGGTTCAGTTCTTTAAATCATGCAAGAAGACAGCGGGGAGGGATTGCCCTCCTCTTTGGGCCTAGCCTTGGGCAACCAGGGCTCTTCCAGCTCCATCCCTCTTTGAAGCTCATCCAGATGGCTTCATTTGGAGTCTCTCCTAGGCTCTGACAACCTTTAATTATCTTCATTTCCTTTTCTCTGGCTCTGGGGCAACAGGTCATTCCTCAGGCAGCAGAAGGGATTAATGGAAGGCATCGTACATCATGGCTGGGAAAAAGCAGTCTGCCCGCTGCTTGCCTTTCCTCCTGCTCTTGGGATCAACAGGTCAATGGGAGCCTCCCTTTGGAAACTGGCTCTCTGCAGAGAGGTACTACTACTACTACTACCGCTACTACTACTACTAAAGTTTATTTATAATTCCCACCTCTCCCAAGGATCAAGGCGGGATAGCATCAGTAAAAGTAATATAATAATACAAAATATGATCAGTAAAACATTAATACTGAATTAACCAACATTCCTATTACTGTAGTTCTCCAAAATAACAATCCATCAATTCATCAATAGCCAATAGAGCCAGGGTGACCAATGTCCTCACCACAACGGAGGACAAGGCACTGCAAACTGGAGGGCATTGAAGAAAAACGGAGGATACAGCCAAAGAAAAGGCTAAGCAGCACTCCTAGAAATGTAAATCCATGCTGCTGCCTCAAATGGAGGACTTTGTGGAATTACATAAGGTTGATATGTAGAATGTGTCCAGGAAAAGGAGGATGTCTGGCCAACCCTGAGTAGAGCTGGGAAAGTTACTTTTAAGCAGTAATTAATTCCCAGGATTCTCTCTGCTGCAGTGTTTGAAGTTCAGTTTGATGCATTACTGACTACGTTGCTGCTGCTCCTGTTGAGTGCATCAAGTTGTTTCCGACTTATGGAGACCCTAAAGGGTTTTTCTTAGCAAGTTTTGTTTAGAGGAGGTTTGCCATTGCCTTCCTCAGAGGCTGAGAGAGAGTGACTTGCCAGAGGTCACCCAATGGGTTTCCATAGCCGAGTGGGATTGAAATCCTGTTCTCCAGAATCGTAGTCCAATGCTCAAACCACTACGCCACACCAGCTCTATCCTAAGGTTTTCTTGGCAGATCTGTTCTGCAGAGTTTTGGTGTTGTCTCGCTCAGAAGCTGAGAGAGTGGGACTTGTCCAGGTTCACCCATGATCTCCACGGCTGAGTAACCAGAAGTCCATCCCTATATAGGGCTGTCAGTGTTTTTTTTTCTCCCAGCTCTTGTCCTCATGCCTCTAACAATAAACACATAGCCTTATTGAATCAAGCAATGGCTCTTCTTCATCCTGGAGAGAAGTGACCAGTGGGGTCCCAAAGGGCTCTGTCCTGGGCCCAGTGCTATTCAACATCTTTATCAATTACCTGGATGAAAGAATTGGGGGCATACTTATCAAATTTGCAGATGACACCAAATTAGGAGAAATAGCTAATACTCCAGAGGACAGGATCAAGATTCAAAATGACCTGAATAGACTGGAAAGCTGGGCCAAAGCTAACAAAATGAAATTCAACACGGAGAAATGTAAGATACTGCATTTAGGGCATAAAAATGAAATGAATAGATATAGGATGAGAGATACCTGGCTTAACAAAACTACATGTGAAAGGGATCTAGGAGTCCAAGTAGACCACAAGTTGAACAGAAGTTGTCAGTGCGATGCGGCAGCTAAAAAGGCCAATGTGATTCTAGGCTGCACCAATAGAAGTATAGTGTCTAGCTCAAGAGAAGTAATAGTGCCACTCTATTCTGTGTTGCTCAGGCTTTACCTGGAATACTCTGGCCACTTCTGGGGACCACAATTCAAAAAGGATACTGACAAATTGGAGTGTGTCCCAAATATTGCGACTAAAATGGTGAAGGGTTTGGAAACCATGAAGCCCTATGAGGAATGACTCGGGGAGTTGGGGATGCTTAGCTTGGAGAAGAGAAGGCTAAGAGGTGATATGGTAGTCCTGTTTAAATATTGAAGGGATGTCACATTGAGGATAGAGCAAGCTTGTTTTCTGCTGCTCCAGAGACTAGAACATGGAGCAATGGATGCAAGCTCCAGGAAAAGAGATCCACCTCAACATTAGGAGGAACTTCCTGAGAGTAAGGGCTGTTTGACTGTGGAATATGCTGCCTCAAAAAGTGGTGGAGTCTCTGTCTTTGGATTTCTTTAAATAGAAGGTGAATGCCCATCTGTCGGGAGTGCTTGGATTTGTGCCTTCCTGCATGGCTGAATGGGGTTGGACTGGATGATCCTTGGGGGTCTCTTCCAACTCTAGTATTTTACGATTGTATGACATAGGCAGTATAAGAGAGTAGTGGCTCTCAGAAATTGGTATTAAGAGGCAAGTTGCATATCAACCTGTAGAGAGGGCATTATAGTTTGATGGGGGGTGGGTACCAGAGGCTCTCTGACAGGAAAAGCTCAATATTTTACAAAACTACAGTGCTCAGACTTCCATGGCATGAAGCCAAGGCAGTTAAAGTGGTGTCCAACTGGATTATTTCTGCAGTGCAGATGCAGCCCAAGTCTCCAGGAAGATGGAAGGAAGTGTTCATCCAACAGGAAAGTCCTGTTGTGACATGGTTATAGCAGAAGGTGGCGCTGCAGAGCTGTGCCAGGTAAGAGTGCAGGTGGGACTTGCATGGAAGGAGCTATAGCCATGTTTCAATCTTATTGCAAAGTCCTTTGGAAAACATTTATATTTGGGGTTTTTTCCCTTCTGGGATAATGCAGAGTTCTCCCAACCCCATTTCACCTTTCAAATAACCTCATAGTGTTCAGTGTTGCAGTTCTGGCTGGCAGTTTTGCCAGGCTTTTCCAAATAGCAATGATAGGTAGTGGGAATGCATGACCTGCAGGTTGACAATTAGGAAATATCTATTAATAAATTCGGGCTCCAGCAAAATACCAAATAAAAGTATTATTTTCAAGCTGAGGATGCTTGAATCCGTGGACACAGAATCCATGGATATAGAGGGATGACTACATAGAAAGGCTGAGACAGTTTTCCATTGGTTTTGTTATATAAATCATTTGAATCTGACAGCATTTAAAATAATAATAATAATAGATGAGGATTGTGCTCCTTGTATCTTCAGCCGCCCTTAGACTTTGGAATGACCTACTGGAAGAGATTTGATAGCTGACTATGCTGACAGCATTTAAAATAATAATAATAATAATAATAATAATAATAATAATAATAATAATGAGGTCTGCGCTCCCTATATCCTTGAAGAGATTTGATAGCTGAATACTAATTTAAAACAGTATTAAAGACCAGTCTCTTCTGGCAGGCTTATTGAGATGATTTTTAAAATGTGAATTTTAAATGGATGCATTTTAATGTGGATTAGTATACATCTTATTCATCCTTTTTAAACCAATGTTTAACTTGTATTTTTAATAGGTGTGCATTTGTTGTTGTTCCCTGCCCTGATCCATGGGGAGAAGTGGGTAAGAAATAAATATTATTAAGTGACGATGTGGATGATGATGATACTTATGCTGCAATCTTGTTAACTGCCATTTAACTTCAATTTATGACAGTCCCAGTAATAAAGAGACCTCCTAGTCATCAACAACCTTGCTCCTAATGGCATAATGTTGGATGTGGACAAGTTAATTGTGAGCAGTAATGCCACCTTTAAAAAAGAGAAGTATGGATTAGTTTTGGGTTTTTTTCAGAGCATGTAAATAGCCTGCCAGTTAATCCAAAGGACAGTGGCTGGGCGGGAATCACTAACCTCATTTTGCAAAGGTTTCTGTGTTGACAGAAAAGGGAGTTTATGCAGTGGGCTGCAGAAAAGCATTCCCACATCTCCAACAGAGAAGAGCTCCAAATGTAGTTTTACTTCCATGGTGCAGAGTTCGAATTAACAGAGGTGTTCAGCCCCTGAAAGGCGACGGAGTAATGATGAACCTTTCAAAGCTTTACTACTAATTGCTTTTGAGTTGTGGCTTGTGCTTCCAAATTTCTATAAATGCAATTTGTTTGGGGGGAAAAATCAATGCGTTATTTGAGCGTATCCTTATAGCCAAGTGTTCTGTGAGATACAAGCGTGTGCCAGCATTTTGGCTCACGAGCTCAAAAAGCACTTGGGATATGCTAAACATGTGATCCTAGGCATTTATATATTTCTATTAAAACTAGACCATATTCCAGTGGTTTGTTTGTTCAGCCAATACATCATTGTCCTCCACATAACCAATTCAGGCCATGGCCTTTTTCCCATGTTGAAGAGTATCTAGCCAAGTCTCTTGTAGGCCTCGGAGGTAGAGAAGAACTGCTGGACCTCATCCCCTTCCCCACCACCACTCCCTTCTCCTTTTGTGTCATGTCTTTTTAGATTGTAAGCCTGAGGACAGGGAACCGCCTAATTAAAAGATTGTTTGTACAGCGCTGTGTAAATTTACAGCGCTTTATAAAGGTTAATAATAACTGTAGCAAAAAACATTCCTTCTTCCGTTTCAACCAGCCCTTGAAAACCATGGCGCAGCAATGCTATTCCGAAACATACCTGGCTAGGTCCCTAAAGGCACCAGAGCCCATCTGATCTTTGAAGCTAAGCAGGGTCAGCCCTGGCTAGTACTAGAATGGGAGACCACCAAGGACTACCAGGCAATTGTAGGCTATATTTTAGAGGAAGGACCTGGCAAAATCACCTCTGAAGATTCCTTCCTTTGAAAAACCCTATGAAATTCATTAGGTCACCACAAGTCAACAGGAGACGTAAATTGTGTGCTGTTGTGCAAAAGCCTTGAAAAGTGCCTTGAAATATTAAGATTGTCTTGAGACATTTGAACCTTGAATTGCTAGTTGTCTTCTAGATTATTACCAGAAGTATGTCACAAGGTGTAGGATTCAGAATATTGTAAACTGGGTTGTTCCAAGTTGCTAAGCTATTTTAGTCTCACCAAAGTGGTACTAGTCAGGAAAATATAGTTCCCTCTGGTCATATTAACCTGCATGTGACTGGGAACACTTAAGCTTCTTACCAATGGGCACTGGGACGGACTCACCCTTCCTGGCATGAACTACCAAAAGATTTGAAAGGAAACTTCCACTTTTTAACTTCCTGAAGCTATAATCAGTTTCCAATGCCGCCAAGCCTTTCCCCAGGCGGCTGAGACTCCTGTTGGGTGAGCTCCACTCTGAGAGTCAGTTTAACCAACTGCAAAGAGATCTCTAGTCCAGGAAAGGACTCAAAAGCAGAAACCAACGCGCACAAGACACCTTGAAAAGTTTTATTCATTAAGCACTTGGTTATGGGTCCTAGCATGATGGAACAAGCAAAGCATGGAAACCCCACAGAATAGTTAAGAGATTTTTATTCTAATAGCTTTAATTACAGTGCTTGTTTGTCGAAATGAAAACTGAAAACAAGTATACAAAACAGTTGATTACTGTGTATTGAAAGCAAATAAAGAGATTTTCCACAACACTAAACAAACCAGTTCTGATAGTTCCTCAAGTTAAAATTTAAACAGCTCCAGCTTCTTCAGTGTTTTATCAAAATACAAAAGAAAAAAAAAGTTAAGAGGTCTTTCTTGATGGCAAATCTGAACCTTGCAGTATGAGGGATGTGAAAGGTTTTCACAGATATACAGATGTAGGATTGTTCCAAAACAATGGCATCGAACACTTCTAAAATGGAATGGAACTCCAAACGCTCATGCTTTTATATTTTATTCCCCTAGACGCTACGTTAGATGGCTTGGATGGCATTTCTTACTTGAGAACAGTACTTGCTGATGGCAGAGCTGAAAAAGCTACATGGGCTGCTGTGCTCTCTGTGGAAAGAACTTGCCTTCTGGAGGAGTTCTATGCAAGAAAAGGCCAAAACACTTCTTTGGGTGTATGTATGTACTGGGGGAGGGAACCAAACAGGACAAATGAAGCTGGCATCCAAATTAGAGGCAAGAGAATAAAACTGTTCTTGCCTAGATCTAAGAGAGAGTTGGAGGGTTACAGCATTTGTTATGTGTGCCAACTTCTTCTTTAAGCCTGTGGCCTAAACTGAACTCTGACTTTATAAGGGCCTCGCATTCACATAAAAACACAAAAAAGGTTGTCAAGCACAGAAAGATCCAGAATGCTGCTCATTCTAGGATCTGTAACATGTTAAATTGCTGGTATTCAAGTTGTTGCAGAACTTACAATGGATATTTTGTTCAAGTGTTTCAGCTTTCCTTTTTTTAATCCCCCCCCCCAAATAATTTATCAAAGAAACTGACATCTCCAGGCTAAAAAACAGCCACCGAATCTGGCCTCTTCCACAGACCTCACAAGCCAAGAGGGATAGTATTCAGCTCTAGCATACAACCAGGTCACTGGCCACTCTTCAAATCCATTTTAAATCCCTTTCCCAGTACTAAACAGCGAGTTGACTTTCTTTACAATAAAAAAAGCTGAGTAATATTGCATAGGAGTACCAGAAACTGTCTCATTGGAAACAAGAACTATTTACATTAAATAAGAAACCTAAACTGTTTTCAGGCTTGGATTTGCCACATGTACAGCATGGTGAAGGACATCCTGTGACAAGAGAAATGAAAACAGCTTCCGGCACTCAATACCACAAAGTAGCATGGTTTGCCACATTAGAATAAAGCAAAGGGCGGAGGAGGAAGAGGAGGAGAAGGAAATCAGGAAGGGTGGAGAAAACAGGGAAAAGAGGAGTAATTTAGGGCTTCATTTCTGGTTTCGGAGTTGATTGGACAACCAGTCCAGTCCTTCATAGAGACCGTCTCCACTAGTGGCACAGGTGGCCTGGATATACCAGTTCCTGTGGCGAAGAGAATGCAGTCCTAGTTTGTCTGTGATTTCTGCTGCATTCATCGCATTCGGCAGGTCCTGAAAATGGAAACAACCCGGTTTAGAAAATAAACCTTTCTCCTTTAAAGAATCGTAGTAAATATCCACATGAAGCAGCCACCTTCTGCCTAATGGTGACTTTACACTTATCATGGTCTAAAGAGTGGAGACTAGACTGCAAAACAGACATATTGCAGAACAGAGCTTGAAGAATAAACATTTCCAGATAACCCCAGCTAGCCTGCCAGGCCCTATATAACAAAATGGTACAGTAGCTACTTACCATGAATGTGGAATTCTGGGTTAAATAAAAGTTCCATTCAAAGTGGGTTATGCTCATTACTTCTCTGGGTAGTAATGGGCATAAACCACTCTGCATGGATTACTCCTCTCCCCAAACAGAATATCCTGAAATGCACTATGTGAAACCTAGGCGAAGTTTTGTCCTTATAAATACACGTCCTGACAGCTCACTTAGACCCAAGCACAGTCTGTTCAGAATTGCTTGAGTCTTTCCTGCATTCTGCTGAAATCCTGTTGGTGTGCTAGGCAGCAGAGGTAGTGAGGGCAGGAGGAAAAAGTCTGTGGGCCCAGTGGTTGGAAAGAAGGAAGGAAGGTGGTAGAGAAAGAGGCTAACCAAAGCCAACACATTTTGTCTTTTTCCCCTTGCTGCTGGTTTGTGACCCTTGAAAAAGTGCAGCTCTAGTGAAGAGGAGAATTCTGGCACCTATTCCCGAGAAAGGCCTTCTGAGTTCAGTGAGACACAAATGAAGCACTGGAACAAACAACAAGTTATCCAATGTGAGAGGAGCATCGTTTTCACAAAAGCTTACAGTATAATTTATTTCACACAGATCCCTTTAAAACATAGTTACTAATAACAAAAGATAAAAGCACAGCACACCACTTCACACATGCCACAGCTTTACCCAGAATCAAATTTCTATATATCTGTTCTGCTTTTAGGATTTTCCCAAAGGAGAAGGCAGGGATTACTGAATTCTGGGGAAAGGAGGTATGCATGGCATGAGGATTTCAGTCCTGATCTATAACTGCTCCCTCTGCAGTCTAGGAACATCTCTTACGAGATACAGGATTAAATTTTCAAGTAGCTGATTTCTGTATTACTCATGTACTTAGTAGTCTGGGGCAGACTGCTACATATGCTTACCGTTTAGGATATAATTGCTGAAACACTATTAAACCCAGGGCATAGATGAAACGTATTGGTTTTTAGTACATCTGCTGTCTTTCCTATCCTTTTAAACATCGAGACATCCAGGTTTGGTATTTTCATGGCAACCTGAAGATTCTAAATGTGGTTATGGTTGCACAAACCAATAGCAGTTTCCACGAATTTTCAGATGCAGAAAGCACCAGAGGTTAAAGAGACTAACACTTCCCTGGCCAAAAAATCCAATCTAAAAATAGTAATTTATCTTTACACAGGCAGGTGCTTTTTACAGCTGTTATATCAACAAACTGGTTTCAAATAGCTCCCTGTTGGTATAGAGATAAAGCAAACATATGCAGCAATGAAATTTTCAATTTAACCAGATTTCAGAGTGACTGGGATCAGTCTGCTTCATTTACAGAAGATATTTTGAGGAAGAAATCAGAAGAGTACAAACTTATGCTGCCAGTTCTATGGCGCTGCTTCTACTGAAGTCTCCTACAGGTAATGCAGCTACAAATCAACGGCAATGCCTTTCTACTGCCTGCTCCGATTACGTGGCTATCATTCTGAACCCAGAGCAGAAATGCACCCATTTTCACCCTCCTCTCAATGCCAAATGGTATACTAGTTCCCCTTCTTGGTTTTTTGTTTTTAAATTAAGATACAAGATCGTTTTTAATGTTTTAAATGTTTTAATATTATTACTGTTTAATTCTGTTTTAGTACTGGGAATGGGGGGTGGGGTGGTAGGTCTAGGGTTTGATTTTTTAACTCTCTTGTAATTTGTTGTATTTTATTGTTGTAACCTGCCCCGATTCTTTGTGATTGGGCGGGCTAGAAATAAATCTATTATTATTATCATTATTATTAGTCATGACCTTCTCACAGATGAACGGCGTTGGTTAATATTAACACATCAGCTACAGCAAATGAATCATACCAGGGGCAGGATGGGGAAATAAAACTTGAGCTAATAGAAATCAAGTCATTTTTGTTGCTGTGACCCAGCTTCACATCTGTTTAATCCATCCTTTCATGTCAGCCTAAGATATTATGGACAAACAGGGACAGTTAAGACCAGTGATTGCCTTTTAATTAATTCTCATTTCTGGCCACCAGATACTGAAAAAGTAAGCCTAATGAGAGGAGCAGCATGGATAGATGCTTCTCAGTGCCCCATATATTGTCTTACCTTTCTCTTCTCAAGTGTCATTAGCATTGTTATTATTATCATTTGCAATTTAATACTAAGCAAACTGTCAAAAAACAGCAGCACAACTCCAAGATCTCCAAGCATGGAAAAACATAACACGGGGTAGCAGAGATATTTTGGCTCATGGACTGCTTTTGCCCCAGGTACAACCTGATTCTGATTCTCCATCTGTCTATCCTCAAAGCCCTTTTCATTGCATTTAAGAAATCTGTACAATTTCCAGTCCCAGATAACAGCTCAGTGGGGTGTGTTTTTCATGCCACTATTAAAAATAATAATAAAATAAAAAAAACAAATTAACTTGGCAAGGCAACTGGGAGCAAATCCAATCAATCAACATTTAGAAAGTGCGCTGAGCTCCAGCCTCAGGACTCGGCCCCAAGTGAGTGAGGAGTGCTTTATTCCCTCTACCTTTCCTGGTGGGTTGGGCAAAGAAAAGCTCCCAGATGGAGCCTGTGCTGCAAATGGAGAACCTGAGATAGGGACTGTGACCATAGCCTTGGATGTCACCCCACAATGTCAGCCAGCCTACAGTGAGCCAACCAGCCTGAGGAGTTGGGACCAATTTCCCTACAGCCTTATACAGATGTCTGCCCAACTGGAAGTTATTTATGCCTTTAAAAAACTAGGCATTATGGTGTTTTACTACAAATTATATTTAATTCTATGTTATCTGTTAAGGCAACTGTTTGGGACAGGCAATAACAAGTTATACTGCATATAAGGTTGGGGGAGTAAAGGAGTTTTGGGCATAAATATAATCCTTTGGCAAATCATAAGTGCAAACTGTTAAGTGAAGCCCTGGGTGTTTCATCACAGCTGCATCACATGAGGCACAACAGATCCTGCAGGGATGTCATGCAAGAGATTGTATTCAGCACCTGATAGACATAAAATTTTATATCCAGTGGTATTGTGTCAATCCCCACAAAGCAACAAAAAGTGTGACCCTGCTGGTGCTCTTGAATATCTCAGCGGCTTTTGATACCATTGACCATGGTATCCTTCTGGAATGCCTGAGAGAGTTAGGTATCAGGGGCACTGCGCTCCAGTGGTTCCGTTCCTACCTCCCAGGCAGATTCCAGATGGTGAGGCTGGGGGATAGTTGCTCTTCTAAGAGAGAGATGACATCTGGTGTCCCCCAAGACGCCATTCTATCCCTCATGCTATTTAACATTTACAAGAAGCCGCTGGGAGAGATCATCCAGAGACATGGAGCACGGTGTCATCAGTACACTGATGACACCCAGATCTATGTCTCCGACTGATAACATGACTAAGGATGGCACCTCTCTTCCTGGGGTCAGTAATGGGCTGGATGAGGGAAAACAAATTCAGGCTGAATCCAGAGAAAATGGAAGTACTTGTAATAGAGACCCCAAGTCCAGGGATGGAGATTTGTCATCCAGTCCTGGATGGGGTCACACTTACCCCGAAGGACAAAGTTCACAGTTTAGGCGTACTCCTGGACCCATCTCTACAATTATCATCTCAAGTGGATGTGATGGCCAGGAGTGCTTGGTACCAGCTTAAGCTGATATGCCAGCTGCGTCACTACCTGGACCAAAAGGACCTTGAAACGACATGCACGGGTAATCTCTCACTTAGGTTTCTGTAACGCGCTCTACATGGGGCTACCTTTGTACCAGGTTCGAAAGCTTCAACTAATTCAAAATGCAGCAGCCATATTGATCACTGGAACTTCCAGGTCAGATCATATAACACCTGTCTTAAAATCTTAACACTGGCTGCCAATTAGCTTCTGGGCACAATACAAACACAATCCCGACACAATCTGCCCCACACCCTCAGGACAACAGGAAAGAATTTACTAGACTACCCAAAGGTCAGATTAACAGCCACTTCCAAAAGAGCATACACAGTTATGGCCCCCAGGTTATGGAACAATCTTCTGGAGGAGATCCGTCTCATCACGACTCTAGATGCCTTTAAGAAGGCACTAAAGACGGATCTCGTCCGGCAGGCATACCCTCCTGACCTTGTA
Organism: Sceloporus undulatus; assembly: GCF_019175285.1. NCBI lineage: Eukaryota > Metazoa > Chordata > Lepidosauria > Squamata > Phrynosomatidae > Sceloporus > Sceloporus undulatus. Next base: position 4,844,438 of record NC_056527.1, on the reverse strand, counting down.
TAAAGAACTCTAGAAAACCCTACTTCTGGTCATAATAGTATAATTTGATTGCTGCCCTTTGATTGCTGTAATGAAATTGTTATACTGTTTGATGTTTTTATGATATGTATTTTAGACATGATTGCCATTGTATGGAGACTTCTGGTTGCAATCCTGCTTCGATCTGTCGGGAGAAGCGGGAAAATACAAATAAACTTATTATTATTAAAAGCGAGAACTCTCAAAGTCCATCCTCATAAGTGGCCAAAACTGAGAGGGGTCTTTTGGTTGCACTATGCAGAATCATGTAACCCATACCTGTTTGTTGGCAAACACTAAAAGGACAGCGTCTCTAAGTTCATCTTCTGCCAACATTCTCATAAGTTCTTCTCGAGCCTCATTGACTCTCTCTCTGTCATTGCTATCAACCACAAAGATCAAACCTACAAAGGAAGCAACAAAGTTAAGTAAGAATGTGCTGGAGAGCAAACAGTGGTCATCTTTCATTTCTAATTAAAGCAATGGGAAATTTCAGTCCTGTACAACTTTTTGTCATCATCCACTTCACATGGCAGTATCTTAAACTAGATTAAGGACAAGACATAGAGGAAAAGAATTCCAATTCAGAAAGGTTCTAAGCCAAATATGCCCTGGGAGGTATACAAGCTCTATAATCTAAATATTTATTCACCCAACATGGCAAATTACTGGGTTTAAGTCTGGTGGTGGTGGTGAATTAATTTATGATGAATTTTATGAGGGTACAATTTACTCAATTTTAAAAAGTACTGTTTTTGATCAAGTGAGATACATAAGCAAGAGAGCTATTTTCTGGGTTCAGTTCAAAATCCAGGCACATAAGATTTCAGGTGACTTGAGACAATGCAATGTATTTAAAACTAGGAAAGAGTAGGTAGGCACTCTAAGTAAGATGTGAGATCTTTCAGGAAAGGCAGAAAACTGTTAACATGTGGCTGATCAGGATCTCTATGCCAAGGCTGTATGATAAATTAATTAAAGCCAACAGTTAACAGCAGCAGTGATTTCACCTATTTCTAATATGGCACTCTCTCTTCCTATCTTCATCGTTTCAGCCCAGAGGTCCGAAAGTGATGTTCAAGGGATGTTATCCCATACCATGCACAACTAAGATAAACATTATTGCTGAATGGGAAAGCTATTTCAAATATTTTGCCTTGAATTGATATCTACTTGGAGGGAAGGCACCAACCTGGATATATTAGACATTTTCACCTACAAAACACAGGAGGAGAAGCTGTACAAGCCAGTATTTGTTATGATGTCTTTAGCCATCTACTCATAAGACCTAACTTCCTCATGCATTCCAACAGCATCTAACAGTTGACTGAATTAAGTTGCCAGAATAAAAGCTAACAGCTAGTATTTTGGTCCTGCAAAGCAGAATTAAGAAAGGTATCTATCAGCAAGGCAAACTCGGTTTATAATGGAGGCAAGATTTGAATCAGAGACCTCCTACTTTACAGCTTAACTTTACTGATGTTAAACTTCAGTAGCTTCTCTTACTATATCTAAATATTCTTTATATCAAGTCAAAGACCACATATGTTGCCTTACAATACCTTGGAAGGAAGGCAAGATATAAATATAATAAATATAAAAACAATTATATAATAAATATTAAACATGTATTTATTATTTATTTATGGTATTTATACCCCGCTCTTCAGCCCTAAAAGCTATCAGAGCAGCTTACAATTGACAATGGATCTTCTATGTTTCAGACAAGAGTCTTCTCCAGTTCTACCGGAGTCACAGAATGAACTTGGGACCTTGCATGCAAATGCTCTGAGCCAAAACCAGTCTCCAGCCATTGAACCAAGAGGGATTCATTAAGATAATAAAATGAAGGTGACCTGGGTCACATCCAGGGGAAACAAAACAAATGTGTTAACTTGTTTTTCCAGTGACTCTGTAACTCTAGCCTTTGGCTCACACCAATTTTGACATATAAGTGCCACCAATACCAAGCTCCCTACATGTGAACCAGTTTAGTTACAAAAACAAAACATAGGTCAATCTCTCAGAAAATCTGCTAACTCAGCTGGTGTGCTGGAAGAAACACCTGCAAAAAAGCTACCAATTCCGGTGAGCATAATGGTATCTTTATTAAAAGGACAGGAGGCTAAGAATGAATAGGCCATCCAAGAACCAAAAAGTATGTGCTCAGTAAGTGATTTTCACTGCACAGACTGGAAACACACTACTAGTTGAGAGAGCTGCTGCAGGGTTTTCTTGATTTGCTTTAGCCAGAGAAGGAGGGACAATCAACTGATAACATACAAGAGAGACCAGCAACTCATTAATTGGACTTGGCTCATACAATCCCACTACATGGTGTTTGACAGCCAGTGTGGTACAGTGCTTGAGCTTTGAATCAAGACTTGACTTTTACTTGAGACTAAAGTTTGAATCCCTGCTCAGCCATGGAAACCACTGAGTGTCCTTGGTCAAGTCACACACTCTCAGCCTTAAACAAAGGCAATGGCTAACCCACTCTACACAAAGGAACCAACTCAACTGTGCAGGGTTGCTGGGTAACCACCATCTTCTACTGGTTTAGTTGCTGACAGCTGACACACTATTAACCCTGAAGCTAGCATGTCTAAAAGCCAACAAATGAGGTGCTACTGTTGACCACTGCTTATACTGAAATATGACCACGGAAATATGGTCTGTACATTTGTTTTTACACATTCTAGGAAAAAAGGAATTCGAAAGAATACTGTCAAGAACTAAGATGTGTACTAAGAGACTGTTTTATAATAAGTTGGACCATTGGTACATCTCACTTTATTGGAGCAACTGGATGAAGCACTGCTGAATTTCAGAGAGAATCCAACAATGCAACTTGGGAGCGTCTGTATATAACACATGTGCTCTGTCACTGAGCTATGGCCCTCAAAATATTTGGACAAATGCAACTGTTAGCAAACTCAGAAAAAAACATTCTAAGCACCATGACCTACAGCTGAACAAAGTAAGATAATCTAACTCAGACAGGATATCTCCTAAGAGTCTCTCTGCACAAAATGTTTGATAATCAATTTGACAGTTCTATACGTTCTCCATCATATGCAGTCCTGAGATACACAGCTGATGAATTCATTCGATATTATCAACATAGTTATAAAGTAACTGAAGTAGCTTCAGGCATACTGACCCAACCGTTAAACAGGCTTCTATAAACACAAACAGTATGCAGACTTTATAGAGGGCAACTCGCCTTGTGTGTTCTGGAAATAATGGCGCCAGAGTGGTCTGATTTTATCTTGGCCACCTACATCCCACACCGTGAAGCTAATGTTCTTGTATTCTACTGTTTCTACATTGAAACCTGAAACAGAAATGGTGGAATAGAAAGTCATCAGTGAAAAATGTGCTTCTCCATTTTTGTTCAAAGCATTTCAAGGAGTTAATAATGTCAGATTTCTGTTCTTCAGCACCTCCCCGCTCCTCATCTGACAACCCTTGGAAAATTTACAATCACATTTTATAAGACAATCTGAATATTTGCAATTAAAGTGCACACTAATCCACCTTTCCCTTATAGATGATCTGTAAGCAGAATACATATAGAGAACATATATCAATTCCACAAAAATACTCCTCTACAAATGAGAATCAAACAAGGATTCATATTTCTGAAACTAAAATAGCACATATGTTATCACTACGGACCAGAAAATAGGCTCCTTGATTTGGAATTGCAATTTGCTGAATAACAATGGCTATAGTGAAAATAAATTTCCAGCTGAATTTTGTTTTATGTCTTTGATTTGCCTGTACATGATTCTAGGGAATTCTGGGTACTTTGTAGTCTAAAGATGTAATAAATAAGAGAGAAATGTTCCAAGAAATATTGGAGTTCTATCTTGTGCTCTCAAGGACCAAACTGGAGGGATCTATGAACATGTACCAACTTGCAGTTCCAGCAGCCTTGCAACATGCAGCTCTGCATCAAGTCTATATTTCCAGTGGGAAACAAATGCTTTGCTGTAGGCATATCAGAGACCACTACAGATCAAACCTATGCTTCCCTCACAATGCTGTGTTGAAGAGGACACACTCCTGTCAGCATTCATGCAATTGTTGTCTTCATCTCATTTTAAACTTGCTTTTAAAAGAGCCATGTGTGAAGTTGCTTGAAGACTTACCTATAGTAGGGATGGTAGTTACTATTTCACCGAGTTTAAGTTTGTATAATATAGTAGTCTTTCCTGCAGCATCCAGCCCAACCATAAGTATACGCATTTCTTTTTTGCCAAAGAGGCCTTTGAAGAGGTTAGCAAAAATATTCCCCATGCTTGAGTCTGGTATTCACTCACTGGCCAAAGAAACCTAGAAGAAATCAAAGAGGTTAGTTCCGTATGATACTATGACCACATTTGATTCAATCTCCTGGAATTCAGCTGGAGACATTACAAGTAAAAGTATGCCTAGGCAGCTCACAGTTCTGCAATTTCAATGCAGAGTATAACTTTCAAGCGCATGAACAGGAGCTTAGTATGAAATGGTATTGTAACTAGGAAGTATTTCAGAAGAGAAAGATAATATGAGAGTATTCCACTTCCCTTAAATGAAAACAAACACGCTTCACTAAACTGTACCACAGGATGCACTCATTCCCTGCCAGTGAAATTAGAATGGCTCTGACAATGTAAGGTTGGAAAGATCCAATTTCAGCCATTAAAATTCCAGTGCACCAGCATCACCAAAGCCCTGGGCAATCTTGCTTCTCATTCTCCCCACCCAAGGCCACTTAAGTCTCCTTAGATTTAGAAGTCCAAACCAGACTCCATGGGTTGGCAAGACTATAGGCAAATAGGGTGGACAATATAAAAAGAATTAAACAATGTTTATAACATGCAGCCCTGTGGATTGCGGTGTCCTTTATTAGAATAAGATCACTCATTACTGGCCTTAACAGAATTCTTTTATTATCATTGTTCAGCAACAGATCTCTGATTCTTTTGAGATAGGTAAAACATATAATCCCAGCCCATGCTATGATTCTGCATGAATATTTCTCCTCTACTAAATGTGTAAGGCAGAGATGAGTCAACATAGGGACCACACCTTGGTCTCACATACACAGACAACCAGTAATAGCAGTGTGATGGGTTTATCCCCCTCCTTAAAGATTCAGATATGGAGATCAATATCCTAGTGACTACACACACTTCTGATTCTAAGATGTTTCACAAAAACTTTTTTAAGTGAAGCTGAACTGTATATAAATCCTGATCTCCAAGCACTTTTAACACCTGATGTCCCTGTGCCATGTTTTTAAAAATAGCTGATGCTCTACCAGTTTCTTCTGACAAGAGGAAGTGGTTCCTGGAGTCGAAAGTACACACCATCATTTCAGATCTGAAGTGTCCCATTAGTGGTCACACACCAGTTACTGATAAACGTAAGTCTCACAATTAAGATTTTCTCTCACGATTGACAGTGCAAATTCAACTTCTTTTGACTTTGAATCACAAACATCACTCACAGGTAGCAAAGTAAAATCAAGTTATAATTCTTTATGATGCTCTGGAGGTGTATTGGGAAATGAGAATATCAAATCAAACCAACAGGCAAAAATCCAATACTTGAGACAGTATTTAGTGCTAGGTATCAATATATTCTGAGCAACCCCCTGCTTTAAAAATATCCAACAACCAATTCCTCCTTTAAACATGCACAACAACTAATGTCATCATATGTGGCAACTCATATGGTAGCAATGTTATAAAACCTTAAAGTAAAAGGGATGAACACTTAGATGATAACTTGTGCATAGAATAATATATTTACACAGCTGGCAGAATACATGTGCCATATTTGATAATCATGTATCCACAGCAGCCTATTTTATACAGTCCACTGCATCGCATAATTGTGTCTACAAAGCTGTATGCCAGTTCAGAGCTATGTATGAAAGGGCTTTTAGTACAACTACCTCTGGTTGGTTAACGTCAATGTAAGGGTTACACCTATATATACATTTGGATTTGCAATCTCAACTCATGTGAAGGGAGTCCTGTACCAGGAGAAAAGCACAGTATAAATTAAACAAAATACTTTTTAGCATTAAACTGCTTAAATACTAAGCTGCATTACTTGTTACTCAGCTCAGTAACCTCAAGTATAAAACTGGTTTTTCCCTGTGGTGTGCTTATAAATTCAAAGATAAAGGAACAATACTGGTTAACATTTCCACTGAGGTCCCTCTGGGACCTGAACAAAAATGGAAATGTCAGCAAAGTAGGAGCTTACATTTTCTCAAAGAACTACTAAAAAAAAAACCCAAGAAATAAGTTCAGAATTTTGAAAGCAGCGAGAAAGACTGCTGAATAATACAAAAAACTGGCCATTATAGCAGGAACTGCACTAAAACGCCTTTCCTATAAGCTGTAAAAAGGGGTCTGCGTGATCATTTGTCTTGAGATGTAAAGACTATGTGGCTGATACTCGATACTTTCATTGTAGTAAAAGAATTCCTCAGAAGATTTCTGCTGAGTTTCACTTTCATATTGTGTTCTACCTGTAGCAACCATGATACCATACAAGTTGCGTATCCCTTATCTGGATACTCTGGAATTCTGAAATATCCCAAAAGTAAAAACTGTCCACATGGGCGGCTGAGACAGTGACATCTTTACTTTCTGGGGATCCAATGTGCACATATTTTGCTTCATATACAAAGTTATTAAAATATTATGTATAAAATTGCCTTCAGGATATGTGTATAAAAATGTACATGAATTCAATGTTTAGAGTTGCTAGATATTTCATTCTGTATATGCAAATATTCCAAAATCCAAAACATTTCTGGTCCCAAGCATTTTGGATAAGGGATACTCAACCTGTATATGAATTCATGCAAGAGCTAAGGGCAGCAGCTATCTTTTCATCAGAGGTCTAACTCAGAGGCTAGTTCCACTCAATTAAATAGGTCTTGTTCTCAACTAGTGGATACTGATTTTAGCCCTAACAATTCAGAAACAGTATCCATATCTTTCTTAGCTACTATCCAGACCCAATAAAACACTATGCTTTAAATTAAATCTGAGGTAATAGCATGGTTTAAATGTATAAGGAAAACCAACATATGAGGAAGATGGTAAAGTATCTTACAAACGTAGGCACTAAAGAACATGAATGATTAAATGTCCAAACAGCCATTCAACGTTTGTGACCTGTGGTCTCATCAATTTCCTCTAAGCACTTTCTGCGCTTTCCATATATATTCAACTGTATGTTGACCTCATGTATAAGGCGAGGGCAGGTTTTGGAGCCAAAATTATGGATTTTGATATGGCCCACTGATAAGATGAGGGCAAAACTTAGAGGCATGCAACAAAGGATGTAAAAGATAAAGCAAAGGAAAACAATGCCAAAGAACTGTGCTCACCCGAAAGGAGGGATGGATGAAGAGGGAATGATGGTAAATCATAGCTGTGCGATGTGCAGCACCCAGACTTGGGTGAGGCTAAGAAAAATGCGCACGCATAAAAAAAGATGAAAAGGGCAAAGCAAAGAAAATGGCAACTACATTGGCAGTGATCATAGCCTTTCACTTTAATGTGATCACTTTGCCTGATTCTAATGCAGAAAAGCTGACAAACATACACAAATGTCTTCTTCAGATCCTCCAAACCCCAATTCTTCTCAACACTCCTTTCAGCTGAAGTGCCAAAGAGCTGCCACTGCTGCCATTTTGCCACTTGGGCATTCAAAACGATTAAAAGTGGTGCCATGCTGGAGAAAAGACAACGAAAGGGTGAGTGCTTTTAGGTTCTCCCAGGATGGACTAAGCTCTCATCTTTCACCATTGTGCACAGAGAAAGGATGTGGGTTTTTTAATGATTTAAAGTACAGTGGGCCCTTGGTATCCGTGGGGATCTGTTCTGGATCCCCTTCATGCATACCAAAATCCGTGGGGCCTCAAGTCCCATTGTCCCCAATGGTGCCATGGCTGCATGCAAGTGCCATCACTGGTGACAATGGGGGCTTGCTGTCCATGGATGCTTAAATCAGCAGATGGCAAATCCGCAGATAACAAAGTCCCACTGTACAATATTACACTGACTCATGGATAAGTTGATCCAGGGTTTTTGGGGTCATTTTTTTTTACTAAATTAACTACCAGTACTTACACATAAGTCTATAAAGTAAGTGGGAAACAAGTAGTGCTAAATTAACCCATTTAAGCACAGTGTTCCAAAGACGCATTTCCAAGTCTTCTTTTTCTTATAGTATCAAAGTTTTCATGACTTGAGTATATTATCCTATACTTTGTTTGGCTTAGAGGCAGTCACTAACAGGTCAATTATTAACAGAACAGCTTAGTGGCATGCTACACTGGCAAAGCTGAGTGACTCCTTGAGGTTCTGGCAAAGTGACAAATGAGCTTCATCTCCCCCTTTCCCAATCAGGGAAGTTGAGGGAGGAGCCAAGGTGACTAAGCTGTGGCCTCAGGAGCACTTCTGGAGGTCACCACTCATATCCTCTTCCCACTTCCTTTTCCTGCTCTGAAGAGGGAGGGCTTCATGGCATGCTTTGCCCAAAGCCCCTGGAGGTAGGTATGGGGTGACCCAATGAATCAAACTGAGCCTGTGAGTTAAAAGTCCACCCTCTTCTCCCAGTTATTAAGGGTAAAAGCTTTAGTCCCAGTCTAAGCTATTCAGCAAAGCAGTTAATTATGCATTGTTTGATGTAATACTTTCTTCTGGCAGGACAAAAACGCCTTTGTACCATACATGAATAGCTGATCAGTTCTGTTACCTGGCTGTGATGGCTACTGGCTTAGACTGCTTTAGAAAGGATTAAGAGGAATTCCTGAAGGGTAGACACCTCAATGGCTAATAGTGGCAACAGCTGAACAGGCTTCCCATGTTTTCAAGGGCAGCACACCTTCGGCGCTGGAATCCTATAGGCAACAGCTACATTCCCATTTTATGATCTTTTCAGGAGGCACCTCACTGGGACACAGTTCCCGTGCCTTCGGCTCTACATGTACTGTTTACCATACATCAAATACAGAAGGAAAAAGAAGACAAGTTTTCCAAGTCAGTAGCATTTACTGCTTTATACACTTGACCAGCATGGCACAGAGGTTTGACTGCTGGACTATGACTCTAGAGACCAGGGTTCGATTCTCAACTTGAACATGAAACCCACTGGGTGACCTTGGCCATGTCACATGCTCTCAGCCTCAGCAAAAGGCAACGGCAAACCACCTCTGAACAAATCTTGCCATACATCAGAAACTACCTGAAGGCACACAACAGATGGACCAAATTTGTTTTCTGCAGCTCCAGGGAATAGGACCCAGACCAATGGGTTCAAGCTGCAGGAAAAGAGATCCCACCTAAATAACAGGATAAATTTCCTGATGATAAGAGATGTTTGATAGTGGAAAACACTCCCTTGGAAAGTGGTGGAGTCTCCTTCTTTAGAGATTTTTAAGCAGAGGTTGGATGGCCATCTATTTGGAGTGCTTTGGTAGTGCATTCCAGCATGGCAGAAGGGGACTGATGGCCCCTGAGGTCTCTTCCAGCTCTATGATTCTACCAACAACAAACACAATACATCAAATTGGGAGCAACACACGCTGGCCGGCCATAGTAGGCCAGGACACATCTCCTCTCAATCGGAGCATTTTCCTTACTGTTGTGCTGCGTCTCCTGAAGCAGAGTACAACAGCAGGTAAAGTAACTCTTACACCTCTCTCTAGCTCTAAGCTTGGTGAAGGGCAGAAAACAAACCTTTGCTCCCTCTCAGTCCATAGTCAGAGGGAGTACTGTCTTGTTCTGCTTCTTAACTGGCCAGACACACCAGCATTAGGCCAGCTATGAGACACAGGAAGCATATACAGTTCTCTGTCCTCACTCCAGCTTGGTTCATGAACAGAGAAATGGAGATGCGTGAATTTGGTTTGCCTTTCTGTCCCACTAGCTGTTCACTAATGGAGCACTTGCAAGATGATGAGATAGGCCCAAACATCTATGTCTCCACCACCCTGTATTGAGCTTTAGACAAGAAGCAATGCCAAGTAAATTTCCTGATAAGACTACATTCAAGTGTGTTGTTGTTGTTAACTGCCTTCAAGTTGACCTCTACTCATAGCAACCCTATGAAGGAGACTCCTCCAAGACGCCGTATTCTGATCCTCTCTGCTCAAGTCCTGCAGGTTCAGGCCCAGGACCTCCCTGGTTGAGTCTTGCCATCTTCACTTTCACCACTGTCCTATTCTCACATCTGTACATGGTGATGAGGAATACAATGGCTTTAATGATTCTAACTTTAGTGTTCAGTTATTTATCTTTAGATTTTAGGATCTTGTCTAGTTCTTTCATAGCTGCCTTTCCATTCCTAATCTCCTTCTGATTTCTTGACTGCAGTCTCCATTCAGATCTCTGTTTGATCCATGGTATGGGTATCTTTGACTATTTTGATTCCCTTGTTATCTAAATCCTCTGTGGTCATTATATTTATTTCTTTATGTTCAACAATAAACTTGCCTTTGCACTTCTTTATCTTTCCTTAATCATTATTTCTCGTCTATGAAGTTTCCCACTAGTAGCATGATGTCATCTGCATATCTTACATTGTTGGTGCAAAATTATGAATCAGATTGTTATACTGCATAGCCTTGGGATGATACCTTCTATTTCACCTAGAAGCATAATACCACTTCATTAGGAGGGCTGTGTAAAGCTAAGTATGCATTTGGGTACATGTGCCCTCAAGTCACAACACTATGGCTTTCATAGGTGGTTTTGACAGTTCCTTCATCTGAAATACAGCCTACAGCACCTGGTACTAGTTGCTGGTCTCCTGTTCAAATATGAAGCAGGGTTGACCCTGCTTAGTGTCCAAATTCAGATGGGATCTGGCGCCTTTAGAGCATTTTAAAAACCTCCTTTAAGGAGAGTATATCCAAGTATGGCTTCTAGGCATATCCAGTCAACTTGGGGAGTTCACAGAAGAATACAACAACTGAAAAATTCAAAGACAACTAATGAAACAGATTACTTGACCTATTAAAGCTTTAAGATAATGATAAATCCAATTTTATGCTCCTGTGTAAGCAGATGCTTCCTTGAAGAGATTGCTCAATAGACTTAATGTGTTACAAAAAGCGCTCCCTTCAATGTGTTAACGTCAAAATATAGACCCAATATAGCAGAACTCCTTATGGTTTGCTAATTCCAAATGCCATGTATGTTTGAATTTTGTTAAAGATAACAAAAATGTTATCACTATGAGAACATTTTTTCAGCCCTCATACAGCCAAGCATGCATGTATTCTGTCCCAAATCTCACTCGCACTTAGCTACACCAACATCCTAAAACACAGACTTGCTTAGAAGCTAAATCTAAAACGAGGCAAAAAATGAAAAAGGGGACACAGAACAGATGGAGGCCTAGCCTGTTTTACAAACCAAAATATGGCAAGCCAAATATGCAACAGTAAAACTACCAGCGGGTTCTAGAATATGTCCGATGTGGCAGCAACATGACAGCATACTGCTACTTTACATAAGATATGCAGCAAGTGACATTCGTGACCTGCATTTGCCCTACACACGTTCCCTATGGAGTTCTACACACACAAGCCCTAGGATTGTGGAAACTGCCGCACGCTCACTCTCTCCAAGGCTGATCTTCATCCTTACAAATTAAGAGCAGCAGGGCAAATGACTGTGGGAAGAGATGGTGATTTCTGCCTTCACAGCATAGCTTCCATATGAAGGTATCCAATATGGGTCTTTCCTTATGCTGCACATATCATAAAGTACACAGCAAAAGATTTACACAGCAGTACATCCTGGATCATATATATTACTGTACATTTTTCTAAGTCGCAAAGGACAAAACCCCAAGCAATGATATATCACTGAAGGGGACAATGCTGGTGGTCTTCAGGGAACTAAATAACTGAAACAATATGAATACAGTGGGCCCTTGGTATGCGCCGGGGTTTGGTTCCAAAATCCGTGGGTGTTCATGTCCCATTAAATATAACGGCACAGGAAAATGGTGTCCCTTCTCTGAGGACATGGAGGGCCAGCCATACCTGGGAAATGAGAAGTGTCCAAGCAGAATTCACCAAGAAAGAAATGTCTGCAACTACCAGAAGAGTGGGCCCTTGGCATCTGCTGGGCTTGGGATACAAACACCTCATTAAACACAATGGTGCAGTAAAATGGTGTCCCTTACATAAATGGAGGGCCACCTGCAGATACTGAGTATTTCTGTGCTAGGATGACAATGTCAAGGCATACAAAATTTAGAAAGCTTTCTGACAGTGGCTGGTTAGTACTTTCTCTCAGCCAACAGGCTACAAATCTACACCATCTAAGCAGAATGGCTAAGACAGAGGGGATCCCAAGACCTTTCAACCCACTCCTCATTGCCTGACTGATACGCGGGGGATCCGTCATGCAAAGACATGCTGCCAAAGACAGAAGCCTTTCGTCTTTCAAGCTAAAGATACAAGGGGAGGGGATCCCTGCCAGAGCAGTGCATCTGTCTGCCTCTCTCTCTCTCTCTCGCCAAAGCCTCCCAAGACTGCCAGTGTTGCCTTGGATTTGGGGAAGGGGCAGATGCGCTCAAGAGCCAGCATGGCATGGCACTTCCAGTCTTGGACTTGGACTTGATTCCTGGCTGGGCCACGAGAGCCACTGGGTGACCTTGGGCAAGTCACAGGCTCTCAGCCTCAGGGAACGGCAGAC
>NC_056527.1:4752209-4826686 GCF_019175285.1 Sceloporus undulatus | reverse complement strand
CTGATAATAAGAGCTGTTTGACAGTGGAATAAACTGTCTTAAGTTTCCTTTGGAGGTCTTTAAACAAAGGCTGGATGGTCATCTATTAGGGTTAGAATCATAGAATCATAGTTGGAAGAGACCGCAAGGGCCATCCAGTCCAACCCCCTTCTTCTGCCATGCAGGAACTCTCAGTCAAAGCATCCCTGTGACAGATGTCCATCCAGCTTCTGTTTAAAAACCTCTAAAGAAGGAGATTCCACTGCTCTCCGAGGAAGGAGTTTGGTCCACTGTTGAACAGCTCTTCCTGTCAGGAAGTTCCTCTTCAAGTTCAGGTGGAATCTCCTTTCCTGTAGCTTGCATCCATTGCTTCGGGTCTGGAGCTTGTTTGGATTGTGCGTTCCTGCATGGCAGACCCCTTTGGGGTCTCTTCCAACTCTATGATTCTATGAATACCTTGGAATGAATTCCTTGACTAGATTGCACCAACCGTATCAGGAAGCCTCGTCTCTGTTCTGCAAAAATATACAGCTGAGAAAGTAGACTGTAAATTACACGTCCGGCCCATTGACTGCTATCTGGAAACAGTACGAACCCCAATAATAATAGGGGTATGCAGAGCCTATTGCGTTATATCAAAACCAAGGTCTTGAATTATATTCCCAGGATGGCACAGACGGATGCTGAAGCTTTCAGCAAATCATCTATGCCATGCCAGTGGAAGATGAATATCCCATTTGTGATGCTGACATTTAGAAATCTCCTCCCAGTGCCTTGCGTGGAATCAGCGAGGTTAAAGATGTCTGTGGCCTACTAAACCTTGAAATCTGTTCTCCATAAGGGAAAAGAGGAGAGACGATAATCTCCATAGGTTTATAATACATATTAAAATACATTGTTCTGGTTTTTAGCTTCGGAAAAGCTAAACTGAAGGCATTAGTTACTACGAAACCACAATACTGATACATATTCACCGTAGCAGTGTTGAGATGGGAAGAATTTGAATGTTAACTAATTAAAAAAAGGAAAATAAGCCATGTTAACCAGACATCAAAGAAGGAGAAGAAGTATATGAGAAATGCAAGCCCCAGCATAAATTGAGACACCAACCAAATGAATTTTTTTACCTTGAATATTAGACAGGATTAAGGGTTTTAAGGCAGGAGTCTTGCTAGAATGTGCCACTTATCAACTCAAGAGTAAGAAGATAAAATGGAAGTGCTCAGACTCCAATCCCATATGTACAAAATCCACATAAATTATACTTTGTAATGCAGACAGCTTCCCTCTCTCAGACTCCCAAAGAGATTGCAAGAGCTGGCTGCGATTGTCTGGAGGGTTTCTTTGTGTAAGAAACTCTGTTTCTGAGTCACAAGAACTGAAAGGAAAACCCTGAAAATGTGAATTTAGGGTACCCCATAGCAATGGCCATCTTGCAGAGGAAGGAACAGGCAAAACCACCTTTGGGTACTCCTTGCCTAAGAAAACCCTACAAAATTCATGGGGCGACTTGAAGGCACACATGTACACACAGTAATGGGTTACGGTTAGTGTTGCCATACCTCCGGACCTTGAAACCGGGGGAAATGTAGGACAAAATTTTCAAATGTAGGACACACAAAATGTGTCTTACATTTGAAAATTTTGTCCTACATTTTCCCTCGCTGCTTGGAATCCACCCCCCGCCGCAATCCGCCCAGGGCCCAGGCGGGGAGGGAAAGCCTCCCTGAGTGAAGGATTCCCTCCCCGCCTGGGCCCCGGCCTCGCCGCAATCGCGGCGGGGAGCGGAGGCCAAGCGGCGAGGGAAAACCTCCCTCAGCTTGCCACATCCTGCCTGGGGGCGGGGGCAATCTCGGGGGCGGGGGCAAACCGGGGCGGGACCGTGCAGACCCGCCCCAAATCGGGAGAGTCCCGCCCCCAGGCGGGATATGGCAAGCCTAGTTACAGTAAGCATGGGGGGTCACTCCCTTGACCATTTCGGGGTGAGCCTGTCTATGTACAGACTGTGAACTACCACTGACTACAGTCATCCCTCCACATTAGCTAGGGTTAGGGGCACAGGACCCCCATGAATGTGGAAAACCCACAAATAACAAAAACACGATGTTTTTACCTGAGAGAACACCTCTATAGGACTCTCTAGGTGCTCCAGTGCAACTCTGTGGTCAACAGCTGCCACATATTGACCATAGAATTGTGCTGGGGGAGCTACAGAGGCCTAGTAGGGTATTCTCTATAAGAATCTCTAGGGCCTTCATTGGCCTGTTACAGATTGCCAAAATAAAGCTGCTTCGGGTCTCTTTGGAGGTATGCTGTTTAAATGATGCATGCATCCTAAGAATCCGGAAGCTGCACCAAAGCTGCACTCCAGTGCTTAGGAATGGAGTGTGGCTTTGGCGCGACCTCCGGACTCTTAGGACCCAAGCATCATTTAAATAGCATACCTCCAAAGAGACCCGAAGTAGCTTTATTTTGGCAGTCTGTAACAGGCCATTGTGACTTTTGGTGAAATCTGATTATGGAGTCGCACTGGAGGACCTAAATATTCCTAGAGAGAACATATTAATAAAATCTATGAATAATCAAATCCGCAAAAGTAAAAGCCACAAATGTGGAGGAACGAATGTGTAATATCAGAAAACCAATGCATCTACTCTCGTAATTATGATACAGACTGAGGAGCTTATCCCATGGGGCTTATCCCGTCCTCGTCCCGTCCCTGTCCTGTCCTTCCCCCACAATCATTGGAAGGACTTTCAGATGACATTGCACTTGTCCAGACTTTATCCCATTTGACAAGCACGATTGACTGCAATCGCACAAAAGACTTTCAGATGGTGAAGATCCTGTCATTGTCCCATCATTAACCTGTAATTAAAGTGACATTGGCTAGTGTTTTGCATTAATGGAAGTTCACGTTATTGCAGTGCCCCTTTAATGACAGATTAGTGGCAGGACTCGTGCTACGATTTGAAAGCTTTTTGCACCATTGCAGTCATGGACAGGTTAAAACAGGATAAGGACAGGGGAGCAATCCCATCCCTGTCCTGTTTGCGTGTGATAAAGTTAACTAGGGTCCAAAACAGAATGAAAAATAATCCAGTTTGAGACCGCTTTAACTGCCTGGGCTCAATGCTAAGGAATCCTGGGAACTGTAGTTTTGTGGGAGATTTGGCTTTCTCTGTTAGAGAGCCCTGGTGCCACATTAAACTACAGTTCTGAGGATTCTGTAGCACTGAGCCTGAGCAGTTAAAGCAATCTCAAACTGGATTATTTCTGCAGTCTGTTTTGGACCTAAGAAGAGGAGCGAAGAGAAGGGAAGAGGAGGCAGAGGAATCTTGCTCTTCCCTGTAGGTTCAGGCAAAAGCAGACTGCTGCATCCTCTCCTAATGTTTGCATTCAACCATGTTGATGTTGTTTGGCCTCAGATGTTCCATATCTTAATCTGTGGTATGTTGGAGGGTAAATAGTGTGTAGGTATTTTTAGTAGTAAGACGGTTCTGACTGAGCTTAGCAGTTCCTCAATTGTGCAATGGTTTGAGCGTCAGACTACAATTTTGGAAAGCAAGGCTTGATTCCCTGCTCAGCCATGGAAACCCGCAAGGCGACCTTGGGCAAGTCACACACTCTCAGCCCCAGAAAGCCCCGTGGCCTTAGGATCGCCATAAGTCAGAAATGGCTTGAAGGCACACAACAACATCAACAATATGTTGCCAATAGCTGCTCCTACATCTGACAGCTGCAAGAGCTTTTCAGAGCAATTTAAAAAAGAGAGATGAATGCTGGATCCAATTAAAACTTGATGAGTTTCAACAGCTGGATGCAACTTTTTGGATAGTATGAATAAACAACCACAAAGTAATCTTCTTAAAGAATTGTAATTCTAACCGCTGTATTCAGCTCTGGTTTGCTGTTGAAACATGTTGAAGACAGTGGTGAGGAAGCAGGTGTTGAGCTCTGTCTCTTCTCATTAGCTTATTTCACAATGATTTAAAACCACAGAGGACAGAGAACTGAACAAGGCATCTCCCAGTATTTTTTAAAACAGTTCTTTGCGCCTGATGTGCTTTGTGTCACAAATGTAGAAACTGAGCAGGTCAAAATGGGGTAGTAATGGTGAAACCCAATCTAGACCTGAGGTACATGTTGTTTGAGCTAGAGTCCCTGAATTGTAAGGAAAAGCAGAGCTTGGGAAAATTTACTACACCTTCGAAAGTCCCCAGCCAGCATGGCCAATGGTGAGGAATGAAGGTCTGATGTGCAGAAGAGATTATTCTTCTGGACTGGCAACAGCGGGCAGCCATGTTTGATCATGGTTTATAGGGTTTTTTCAAACTATGGTTTGCTGCTGTGGAAATCGTGGCAAATGATAGTTTGAGGAAACCAGACCAAGAGGAGAAGTGAGGAAAGAATTTCAAATCCATTGCTGCATGGTTTGGAGGACGGGAGGGAAAGAATGTGTGCCTCATGAGATGCATTCAGCCAAGGGATCTTTGGGTGGCCCATGCCTTACAGAGCCCCAAAACTGAGAATCACACCTCCACAAGTGGCCAATTCTCCATTTAATTGATAATTCAGAGTGCCTCATACCTCAAAATGGCCTCCAAATAGCAATACGTAGAAGTGAGCCTCCCTTATCCAAAATACTTGGGATCAGAAGTGTTTTGGATTTCAGAGTTTTCTGGATTTTGGAAAATTTGGATAGACCTCCTCTGGACCAATCCTTCCAAGAAAACCCATGATAGCCTTCACCTTAGGGTCGCCATAAGTTGGAAGTGACTTGAAGTCACACAACAACAACATGAAGAAGCATATACGTGAGGAGATATTTTGGAGAAGGGACCTAAGTCTAAACATGACATTCATTTATGATTCATATACTCCTTATACACATAGCCTGAAGGTAACTTTGTACACAATATTTTAAAATCGTTTTGTGGGTGAAAAGTTGGTGTACATTGAACCATCGGAAAGCAAAGGTGTCCCTATCTCAAACACCCATGGGATTAATTTTGGATTTTTGGATTCCAGATAAGGGAGACACAAACTGTAGCTGCAAACTGGAAGGGACCTTCCAGTCACTTATAATTTCAGGATGCAGCTCATGGATGTTTGGATATATGTGTTGAAAATGTGGCATGTATACTCAATGGACCTTCAGTCGCGGCCCATTCCTAGTTTGGAAGATCATAAATGGGACTCTTCAAGGCAGCAATGTAGTGTCACTGGGTCAGGTCAAAGTCCTGGACAATATGGTGACCAAGACAATATGGTTCTCTGTTCAGTCCTGGCTGTTTTGCAACAGTGTCATATTTTCATTTTCCAAGCAAGAGGACTGCAGGACCTTCTGTTCTATGCTAAGCGCTGAGATGAACAAGATTAACAACTGCGTCATGGTTTCTACTTACAGTTTTATAGCTGTTGTGCCTACACTTTGGTTCTTTCCCATGTGGCCTGAAGCCAAATGAAATTTTGCACTTCACCTGGAAGGTCATGCTGAGCAGGGTATTTAATGGGCAGGCTTGAATGTAGGCACTTCTTTGGGACTGGCAGGTAACACTTGCTTTAGACGCAGTAATCCCATGTATGCTTGTAGATTGATTTGCATAATTTAAATTAAGGTATTGGCTCGTATAACAATCACGCCAAATGTAGAGAAATTTATGGCAATCTAATTAGGATTGTATCATCCAGAGTGAAAGGTTAAGAGATATACTATCAGACGTGTTGTAGTGTGGTATTGATATAATTTGTGGAAGAGGAATTTGAACAAATATAATAGTTAAAAAAGATTTATAAATATCAAATATGAAGAAGTTCAAGATGAGGGAAGAAGTTTGAAGAATAATAAGATGTAAACAAATATGTAAAGAGAAATGTGTAGAATTATGTTTATTGACAAAAACTAATAAAAAGTAATGTTAAAAAAAATAAAGTATTGGCTGCCTTGCATTGCAACTGTATGGGGGGACATGGGAGAATTTCCCCCTCTGATCCATGTCTCGGGTACATTAGAAATGACATCACATCACTTCCAATTTCGGTTTAGGCTGAATTTAGGCTTTTTAGGGAGAGAGGAATGGGCAGCGACTGAATGTCTCCTGGAGGCTACTAGAAGGTAAACCATAGCATTATGGGGTAGTTTGGGGGAATTTTTGAACAGTTATGGGGAAAATTGCCCACGAACAATTCCCTATATTTGGGGGTGGGTGGGTCAAGAGGTTTTAAGAGTTGCAGAAAAGGCATTCTTCCTCAGTTGCATTCAGCAATTGATCCAATGGGTTGATTACCTTAATTCATCTAACATGGTGCATTCATTTTATCTGCCAATCTGTAATTCTTTAGACCAAGGTCATAAACATCAGATTAATTCATTTTTTTGTGCTAAATCCAATGGCTAGTCTAGCCATTCTCAGCTCCTTTTTCCAAAACAGGAATAATGTTCCATCAACAGAACCTCATTAGGTTGGACAGCTTTCTTTGGATTTGAAGAACACATTGCTTGACAGGGTACATAAGAGAGGAGAAGACAGGAGCCAACCCAAGACCTGCCAATCAACCTCATGCGACAGAGGAACTTCGACCTTTCTTGAGAAGGTTGGTAATTGTTTCAGGTGCAAGGAGAAAAAATGGGAGCCTGTCTGATGATAACATCAATGCCAAGACATATTCTCCCGTGGGACACCTGCATGACCCCAGGGAAAGATCAAAATCCAACAGGGTTTGCACAGCTCCTTGTCTTTATTGCACAATCTGCTTTAATTATCTTCTTAATTTGTATCTTATCCTTCAGTAATGTACCTTGGACAGCTTAGGAATGTTCAAAATACAAGAGGATAGAGAATGCAAAGTAAAAACAGAGGAGGAAAACGTGTTCAATACAGGGAGGAATCGGCAGAAGCAGCATGAAACAACAGAGAATGTAAAAGAGAGAAAGTGGTTGGAATTCTTACTTTTCACCAGTGGTCCTACTAATGAAGAAGACAGAAGGGGACCAAGGCCATGGTCCTATTGGGTTGCAGGCAGAACAGACATTTCTGATGGTGTGTATCCTAGTAGTCTGAATGGCTAAGCCTGCTCTTTTTCTCCTTGGCTGTGCAACATGTAGGCAAACCTCAATGATCGATTGGAATGGAGCTGCACCCAGGACGCTCCAGTTGCTCTTGACCTGATTCCCACTATCTTTTAAACCGGATTGCAAATTGACTGAACTGGTTTAAATGACTATGGTTCGCACTTGAACCAAATTGCTGAAGTGATTCGGAGAGGGGGCCCATGCACTAGACCCATTTAACCCGTGTCTTTTTGATGCTAATTTTTCAGTGTCTTTTTGGATAAATCAATTCCACGCAAGTGTGAAAAAGATACGGATCGAAATCAATTTAAATTTGTCCTATGACTGGCTGGAGAGGGTCCATTTTGAATCAATTCCTTTGTGAACATGAACCACAAGTGGGTTATTTTACAGGGAAAAATTTGATCGGGGCAAATGAACCACACTCCACTGTCAAATCAATCCATTGATTCGGATCACAAACCGATTTCTTTGTTAGTGGGAATGAGGCCCTTGAATGCAGGATACCATCTTTCTCAATACCCTTAAAAGTACTTACATCGGCATATGGCCATGTTATTGCAACAGGAGCCCCCCTACAAGATTCTTGTCAACCAAGGACCACCATCCAGTTAGTAAAATATGCAAGTGTAAGTCCACATTCTGCCTATTTTTTTTGGGGGGGGGGGGGTGGTGGTGATTGTGTGATAGGTTGGTATTCTCTTCCACCCTCCGTAGTAACCGCAAAATCCCCCCAGGATTCATGGTTTTGCTGTAACGGCCTCTCTGAATGGCCATTCCATGGCTACTGGTGGGACAGGGCTTGGAGGAGTAACTGACTTCTCTGTGTCTGGTTATGTGCCATAGCCAGTCACTTCTCTGATCTCTCCCTCTGCTCTTCACCAGCCAGGGAATGACCATGCAGGGGAGCTGCCATAAGAAAACTGTGAGTCCTGAGGTGGTGAGTGAGGAGCTGTTGCAAAGTTTCACCCAGCGAACTCGTATGCTCTGCTAGGCAATGTAGGCTCTTGGCTCTTCCCTCCTCTACAAGGGTGTTGTTCTGAGCTTTGTAGTGCCTGATAAAGGTAGGTGTAAGACCCTGAGATGACTTTCAAAAGGTTGAGCCACATCTTTCAGAGGGGAGCTGCTGCTAGTGGCAAGGAACCGTTACTGCATAACACAGCATGTTGCATCAGAAAGAGCAGCCCTATCATGGGTAAGAAAGGTAGTAAAATTTTAAGTGCTATAAAAGGGTGGCATGTTGTAATTTATGTTGCTGGGTTTTTAAGAAACAGACAGTTCTATGGATGGGAAACAACCAGTGTGGGTTTTTTCCCTCCTATACTTTTTTTTCTATGCTTCACCTTCATAGCAGATGCACACAACAGAGTCTTCCTCTACATCAGTGGTTCTCAACCTTCCTGATATCGCAACTCTTTAATACAGTTCCTCATGTTGTGGTGACCTCCTACCATAAAATTGCGGTGTCTTGGTTCCTACGTCCACTGGAAATATGTGTTTTCTGATGGACTTGGGCGACTCCTGTGAAAGGTTGAGAACCGCTGCTCTACCTCCACACGACGGCTGCTGCTGCAGTCATGGGTCACCACCACACAGATCTGAGGGACCCTGGTTCCAGCTAGAGCTTGGAAAAATTACTTGTGTGGGCCTATAATATGATGCTGGCAGAATACATACTGTAGGTTTTGTTGGAGGTCCAGCGGATGATGGCTGCAAATTGGGTGGCAGTGTTAGGGAGCACTCCCTGCGTCCGTCAGGGGCTGTTTGAGCCCAGAAGGTACAACTGCACTTGGACATATCCAACTGAGCAGCCAGGGAAAAAAACCTTACATGAGAAAGTTCTGGATGTCTCCTTGTGCAACACCTGGAAAATACTTACATTGGTGTACTTCTTGATAAGACAAGTATAAATCAGCAAATCAATTAAAATTGACCATGCTGGCTGGGAGATTGTAGGTGTTTCAGTCTAAAATGTAACATTTTTCAAGCTCTGACCTGGTGGTTCCTGCCACCGAACTACCAGAGTGGTACCAAGTTCTTGCCCATGCCTCCCAAAATATGAGGGGAAATGTAAGAACATTGAAGACAGCTTTCTCTCCAAAAGTCTAGTAGAAGTTGTCTATCAAGTCTAACATTTCTTAAGGAGAAACCTTGGCAACAGATGTATTCTTACATCTTGAAATCCTTTCCCAAGGACCTGGCGGCGGAGAGAAATCTGAGTCACCATTTTCTCAAAGGGTGGTGTTTTTTGGGGGGTGGGGGAGTAAAAGCCTACTTCTTAATTAACCCAAACACAAACGTTGCTCAAGAATTTCAAGCAAGCTCTAATGACTTCACAATAGGACTATCTTACATTGCTGTTTTAACTCGGCTCCTGCGCACGGCTTCACCTCCCGTATATTTCAATTATTCATTTGCATTGACAGCTGATATATGTGGTGTCCTTATCTCCAGGGAAACAGATCGAGCTATTGCTGTTTGATTTATCCCAGTGGAATGCATTTCAATTATCATCTTAAGCCTGCCCATGATGGGGGAGCACAGGCAATTTTGTGAATCGCCCCTATTTAATATGCTCTACTACTTTCCCCCTCCTTTCCACTGCGGTGGAGGTTGGACTTCTGTAGATAATGTGCACGAGGTAGAGATGTGTTTATCAGTTGGCAGAGAGGAAAGGGAGCTACACTCTTTTCTTTGTCCTTGATACAGATCTCTGGTGACAATTCCATCAGTGTTAAGCAGGAATGTAGCAATAAGTTGGGTGTAAAATACTGCATATACTGTACTCAACTATAAGTCGATCTCATACAGTCAGCCCTCCATATCTATGGATTTTTTAATCCATGGATTCAAGCATCCACGGTTTGCAAATATTTTTAAAATGTATAAATTCCAACAAGCAAACCTTGATTTTGCCATTTTATATATGGAACACCATTTTTACTGCACCATTGTATTGAATGGGACTTGAGCATCCATGGGTTTTGGCATCTATGGGTGGTTATGGAATCAAACTTCAACACATACCAAGGGCCCACTGTATATAAGTTGAGGGCAGGTTTGGGGGCCAAAACTATGGATTTTAATATGACCCATGGATAAACTGAGATTAAAATTTAGGGGCATGTAACAAAGGATGTTATATGTAACACAGCATGTAACAGAGGAGGAGTGAAAATAGGAGGAAGGATTATCAACAATCTGAGATATGCAGATGACACCATAATACAGTAATGCTTGGAAAGGATGTAGAAAGAGAGGAAGGCCGCATGCAAGATGGATAGACTCTATTAAAAAGATCACAAGTATGGGTTTGCAGGAGTTGAGCAAAGCAGTGGAGGACAGAGGGTCTTGAAGATGTCTCATCAGCAGGGTTGAGATTGACTCCAGGCTGTAAAGCAAAAGAAAATGATGCCAAAGAACTTACAAAATTCTGTCAGGCATAAATGATTGTGCTCACCCTAAAGACGGGATGGATGGAGAAGGCACTGTGGTAAATAGTGGCTGTGAGATTACTCTAGTCAGCATTTAAAACTGGACTGAGATTGTAGTGGTAATCCTGTGGCCCTCCAGATTAAGAATCAGAGAGCAGGAAGGGATCACAAGGGCTATCAAGTAGAACCTCTGCCATGCTGGCGCACCATCAAAGTACTCCTGATAGATAGTTATCCAAACTCTGTTTAAAGACCTCCAAAGAAGGAGAACCCACTAGCTTCCGAGTCCGTTTCTTTCATTGTCAAACAGCTCTTACTGTCTGAAAGTCTTCCTAATGTTTAGATAGCATCTCCGTTTTTGCAATGTGAATCCATTGGTTTGTGTTCTAGTCTCCTGAGCAACTAAAAGCAAACTTGCTCCATCTTCAACATGGCATCCCTTCAAATATTTAAAAATGGCTTGTCATGTCTTCCCTCCTTCAGGCTAAACATTCCTAGTACCCTAAGGACACGGTTTCCAGACCCTTTACCATCTTGGTTGCCCTCCTCTGAACCCATTCCAGTCACCAAATCCTTTTTGATGTTGTTGCACTGCATCACACAGCATTCTTCAGGACTGTCCCTGCTGGCTAGGCTTGCTGGGACTTGCAATCCAATAACATTTGGAGCAGTGCTGATTCCTACACCAGATGTAGACCTTTATTTTTAAATGTTTTAGCATAGGGTTGGGAGCTGGGGAACCGTTGGGCAAATAGTGTCTTAGAGCTAGCTTTTATAATAAAACAAAACAAAAAACCCTGACTAGAAGCCTCTCAGCAGCATCTCTGGAGGTGTGAAATCAGTAATTATGAAGCCACTAATGAGCTCCAGCTCCCCAAATGGGAACACTGAGAGCAAATTATCTATAGATAGAGGCAAAGTGGCAAGTCTCAGTATTGCACTACGGCACAAAAGTACCATGTATGAAACTGCACAAGTCCCCAAAGCACAGTTTTATCTCGACGAAACAGAGTCTAGTTTGGGAGTTAAGACTCCAGGAGGAGGCAGTGTTATCCTCCCTCTAGCTTCCATCGCAGTGGGACATTTATTTAAAAAAATGTTGTTACCCACCATATCTCCAAATGTCCCAATTTGGGAGAGACAGTCATAGAATCACAGAACCATAGAATTGTAGAGTTGGCAGAGACCTCAAGGGCTGTCCGGCCCAACCCCATTCTTCCATGCAGGAACTCACATTCAAAGCATCCCTGACAGATGGCTATCCAGCCTCTGTTTAAAAACCTACAAAGAAGGAGACTCCACCACTTTCCGAGGGAGCGTCTTCCACTGTTGAACAGCTTTTACTGCTAGGAAGTTCTTCCTAATGTTAAGGTAGAATCTCTTTTCCTGTACTTTGCATCCATTGTTCCCGATCCTAATCTCTGCGGCAGCAAAAAATAAGCTTGCTCCAGCCTCAGTGTGACAAACCTACAAATACTTAAACAAGGCTACCATATAATAATAATAATAATAATAATAATAATAATAATAATAATAACAGTTTATTTATATCCCGCCCCTTGAGGTCAATCGGGGCGGCTAACAACGATAAAATACAGTACATAGTAGATCAAAATTCCCTCCCCCCCTTAAAAAATTATTAAATCAATTATAAATAAAACCAACTAATTAAACAACATTAACACATACACATTATTACAAGACAAAAACAAAACAGAACAAAACAAATAAAACAGAAAACTACGGTGGCATTTCCAAGGAGGACCTTGGGGACTCTCATAAGAACAGGGTTCCTGAGGCCAGAGTTATCTATTCCGGAAAGGCCTGCCGGAAGAGATCCGTCTTGACAGCCTTTTTAAAGCTGTCTAAAGATGTCAATTGACGGATCTCATCTGGCAGGTCGTTCCATAATCTGGGGGCGACAACAGAAAAAGCCCTCTGGGAGGTAGCTGAAAGCCTAGATCTTTGAGGCTGCAGCAAATTCCTCCCAGAGGACCGGAGTGTGCGGGGAGGATTATATGGGAGGAGGCGGTCCCTGAGGTAGTTTGGACCCAAGCCATTTAGGGCTTTAAAGGTGATATCACCTCTTAACCATCTCTCCTCCAGGCTAAACATTCCTAGCTCCCTAAGTCTCTCCTCATAAGGCATGGTTTCTAGACCCTTCACCATTTTGGTCATCCTCCTCTGGACATGCTCCAGCTTCTCAGCATCATTTTTTGAATTGTGATGCCCAGAACTGGACTTGGTATTATTCCAGGGATGGCCTGACCAAAGCAGAATAGAGTGCCACTATGACTTCCCTTGATCTAGACACTATACTTCTATTGATGCAGCTGAGAATCGCATTGGCCTTTTTAGCTCCCGCATGCCACTGGTGACTCATGTTCAACTTGTGGTCTACTGGGACTCCTATATCCTTTCCACTTGGAGTCTTGTTAAGCCAAATGTCCCCCATCCTATATCTACCCATGTCATTTTCTACCTAGTGCAGTACCATATATTTCTCCCTGTTGAAGTTCATTTTGTTACTTTTGGCCCAGTTTTCTAATCTATTAAAGCCATTCTGAATTTTGATCCTTGAACTTCTTGAGCAGCTTTGGGTTGGACCTGACCTAAGGATCCTTCTCCACCTGGTCCTTGAGGTAAGCCTTCTCCCTGAGGTGGAAATTGATGCTCTCAAAGGATACTGGCAAGGCCTTTCCTTGACTCTTGCAGTCCTTGTCTGTGGCCCATTTCATCACCACCTCAGACTCTTCCTTCCAAATATTCAGGGAGTCACTGGAGACGATGGAGTTCATTGGGTGAGAACTGGGAGAACCCCGCATCCCAGGAGATCAGGAGGAAGCAGAGGCAGATGCAAACCTGGGCTTTTTGTAAAGCAGTGTTTAGAGGCCATCTCAATTCCCAACAAGTGAAGAAACAGCATTTTTTCCACCCGCTGTAGTCTTTAGAGGTCTGGGGAAGGGCACCAGAACTGCTAGACCTTGTCCACCTAGAACGCAAAACCCAGAATGGATTAGGTAGCCCGACTGACATGGAAGCCATTTGGCTTGAGCAGGGCCAGCCCTTCCATCAGGCAAAGTGAACCTCCTCTTATGGAGGCCAAGAGAACATGTGAAAGCTCATGCTTTGGAGAAGCTATCTCATATACAGTTTTGCAGATAGGGTAAAACCTGGAATGGATTAGCCAGACCCACTGACATGGAAGCCTCCAGCCATCACTGGAGTTTATCACACTGGGGCTAATTTCAGCATTAAAGAGAGATTAAAGTGCATTTGAAGCATCCTGCAAGTGAAGCGAAAATGGCGAGTAATTGTGCTAATGATTATCACACACAATTGCGCAAATAAAATCACATCGGAAATGCATTGTCGCTGAAATCCTGAAAGTAAAAAAGATGTGCACGAATGCTTCTTTGTGACCACTTTGATGGTGGGTTTTGTGCAATGTTGTGTGAAACTGTTACGTGTAATTATGTGATTTTTTTCCGGGATATTCACGGAATAAATTCCCAATCTCCTTTGTGTGATAAACTCCATAGTAAAGAGGAGAAAAGCAGGAAAAAAGATATCAAAGTTTCTCTCATCCAAAGTGAGCTAGGTTGAGGCCACCCTGTTCCAGGGTGTTCTCACTGCTTGCTGGATTGGACCACGCAGCCATACAGTATGCGCCCAAGCAGGGTTTCCATAGAATCCGATCTTTCAGCCGAGTAGCCTAACCCTTAGCGTTTTTCCTACAGCTCTCTCCATCAGCCATGAAAAGAATAATCTCTCATTTCTGCTTTTTATTTTCTCCTCTGCTTAGCCCTGTGGGTGGCTGTGATGCGAAGAGCTGAGTCACTGGCCCTGGAAGGTTTTGTTGGGGGCATTGCGTTCGGCAGCATGCGTGTGGGAGGCCGAGAAAGAAGAACAATTCTTTGTGCCCGCTGGCACAGATCTGGCATGAAGGGGAAAACCAGTTTGGTTTGATGTACGTAGCTGTATTTTGGGTGATTTGCATTGGATAATGCTGGAGACCATTTGAGCCAAAAACAGCTCATCCCCCCAAAAAATTTGGCAATGCAATCTTGATTATTTTAATTTTAACTGGAAGGACCAGAATCCTCTTTTCAGTGATGTGATCTCAGGAGTTGCGGGCTGCCTCTGCACTGCAGAAATAATGCAGTTTGATACTACTTTAACTATCATGGCTCACTGCTATGGAATCCTGGGATTTGCAGTTTGCTGTGGCACCAGAGCGCTCTGACAGGGGATGCAAAATATCTTACAAAACTACAAATCCTAAAATTCCATAGCACTGAGGCATGGTGGTTAAAATGGTGTCAAACTGCATTAATTCTGCAGTGTAGATGCAGCCTAGGATTCAATTGGTAGATTAGCCAGTTTCCCGTCTCTGCTCAAACGTTATACATTTTTGAGTTCTGCACAGCAGAGGGCAACAGTGAGGTTCAATGGAAATCAGAGGCTGGAGAAGGAAATACAATGCATGAGAAGTAATAAAATCTCACCACAACTCTCATTGGCATTCATGTATATTGGCGGTGGGTGCCACTCTAGGTGCCAGGGCAAAGTTAGTGTACAGACAGACAGATGGATAGATAGTCAGACACACTTTCCCCAGCAGTGACAAGTTCAAGAACAGCAGTATAGAGGTTATTTTTTTCCTTCTGACGAAAGAGTGCTAGAGAGTTCAGGCATCTTGTTCTGATGGGCAAATTCTCTTTTGATGCCAAAGCAGCAAAAAGTTCCACCAGCTGCCAATTCTGTGACACAATTGTAAAATTTCATAGATGAAAACATGGTACGTGAGGCCAAACAAAATCAGAGCCTGGTCAAGATGGCAAGAGTTATTGACGAGGAAAAATGCACAGTGCTGCCACACTGCAGAATGAATGCAGTTTAACACCACTTTAACTGTCATGCTCAGTGCTAGGGGATTCGGGGACTTTTGGTTTGTTGTAGCACCAGAGCTCAAAGGCTAAATATCTCACAAAACTACAAATCCCAGAATTCCATAGCATTGAGCTGTGGCAGTTAAAGCAGTGTCAGCTGCATTAATTCTGCAGTGCAGATGCAGTCTAGGAAGGGTTGCAACAATTAACTTTTGCTTTGGCCTCTGGGGAGATTCTGCCTCTCCTCGCCTCTTCCTCCTGATGAAATATTTGATTAAAATTACTTTTGCATTTTGAACTCAGTTTGCAGCAATTAACGTATGTTGGGAACAGAGAGGGAAAAGTGTGAGGAGGAGAGAGAAATTGGGACATTTTAAAAGCATCTGAAAAAGTGGGACAGCAGAGGATTTATTAGGATTGTCCCTGCCAAATTGGGACAGTTGGAGGGTATGCAAAAAACACAGAGAAGGTATTTTGTGCTCTTCCACGGCCACTTAATGGCTGTTTAAGTTGGGACTTGAAGCTGTGCCCTAGAACCATTCAGCTACTTTTATGCATCTAGCTGACAAAGTCATGAAAGCAGCTACTGGATAGTTTATAATGACAAATTACACAACAGCAATGGCTAGGTCCTTGAAAATTGCTACTCTAATCATCTCTGTTTTGTAATTTAGTGTGTCTTTTGGCTGATTTAGATCAAGGAACAATATCTAGTAGTAGGAATAGTATGATGATGATGTTAGGTTACATGTCACGTTGTATTGTTCTTTTTGATTCTGGGAAAAGGGAAGAACTACCGTTGTAGTGAAGACAGGCGACCTAGGAGCAATTCCAAAAAAGACTGACAAAACATGTGAATGAAATCACCATGGATAAGATTGCAGTCGCAGAATTACAAAAAGTGACATAACTTGGAACATGTTACTTTATCTGACAATTCCTCACTGAGAGCCAGAGTGGTTCAGTGATTTGAGTGTTGGACTAGGACTGTGAAAGATCAGGGTTCAGATCCCCGCTTGGCCATCGAAACTCACTGGGTGACAAATTGGGCAAACTGCACTCTCTTAGCCTCAGAGGAAAGTGATGCCAAATCTCCACGGCATAATCCTTGTCTCGAGTCATAATAAATTTTAAGCATTTATTGCATCAGGCTAGAAAACTGGAATTTTAACAGATTAAAAATGTTGGAGGCCAGTACTTCTCACATGGGTTGTATCCATCCTGCTGCTTCCTTGCGTTCCAGTCATGTCTATGGTGCACCTTTCCACTGATGAGCAAAACCCATCGATAGGCTCTCAATCTCGCTGCTATTCCATTACTGTCTTCATGCGATAAACCCCTTCCGCTGCACTAATGCTTCTTACATGGTGTGAATGGCCATGATTTTCCTTTTCTCATCCTCTTCCTGGCAGCAATGGCAGCAGCCAACACCATCATACAGGAAGAAGAAAAGTGACAGTATTGAAATTATAGTCCCCATAAGACCAAGAGAGGCATGGCCTCTGCCTATATTGAGATCCTTCCAACCAAACTATAGCAGAGATGACATCTGTACAAAATGTGGGCTTTTCTTCCTTCCTGTATCATTTTAAAGCATCTTTTGCCTGAAGAAGAAGCCAGTGGAGCCTTGAAAGCCTGCATGCTGTGTTTTGTGCATTTTGACTGGCCAATAAAAGTATCACTCCTTTGCATAGTTTTTTATTGAGCCGACAAATTCTGCATCCAAGAATGTGCAACCGTAGGGCTTTAATCCTGTTGATCTGTCCCAACTGGAGTAGACCCATTCATGGGCCCAATAGTGGAATGGACTGCCTTGAAGGGCGGTGGACTCTCCGTCTCTGGAGGTCTTTAAACAGAGGCTAGACTGACATCTTTCAGGAGTGTTTCAGTTGCGTATTCCTGCATGACAGAGGACTAGACTAGATAGCCCTTGTGGTCCCTTCCAACTCAAAGACTGATCTAGGGTTGAATGGTGAGTCAACCTGTAGGCAAATCCAGTTGATTCAAAGGCTGCCCAATAGCTGAAAGTAACACTGACTGTGGCCTATGTGAAATGGTTACACTTCTCAAATTCTGCTCATGTAACCATGAACTGAGCATTTCCATTACACAGTGGCCCCCCCAAAAGTTACAACTGCAAGAAAACTTGCACAGGTGTCTGAGACAAACAGGATTCCAACTGATTTCAGCTTGGCTCCTTTAGACAATGAATGTCTATCCCAATCCCCGGAAACCAAACCAGGGTGATAAAGACAAAACAAAACACGACAATGTCATAGAAGAATCTGGTTAGGTCAGGAGGCCTTGGTCTGCCTCTAAAATGGACTCCCATGCATGGATTTTCCTCTCTCCTCAAAATCTGTGTTTTGTTTCTCTTTCAAGGGGGGAATGAGGGGAAATACAACAAAAAATGTAATCCCTTCTTAATGTTATTAAAAGAGAAGGGGGACAATACGAACGTGGGTTTGTAACCAGGCTCGAAGGACGTGGCATTCCGGAGTATTCTCTGTCTCCATCTAATTGCCTTTGACCTCCAGGGATGAATGGCGAGGAAGACAGTGGCCTATTAATATGTCCCATCATGATCCAATTGCATTTGACCCCCATGTGGCCAGCGGCCTAGCATGCGCTTCTGGTCCTGTGGTTCCCAAAACCTCTCAGCTTGGGGGAGACCTGCTTTGTTCGATGGGCGCCTGGGTGGTCCCTCTGGGCCCCCGAAGCTCAAAAGGTTCATCTGCATCGTCGCATAGCTTTATAACCATAACTGCGGGGAGTTATTCTCTTCAGAATTAAGTCCGTGACCATTGGAAAAGCCTTAAGGTGGGGTTTCTAAATTCCAATTATCTTGGTCTCTTGGACAAAAAAACAGATTAGGTCTCGCTGGACAAAGGAATTTTCCCTCTCCCTATGGATCTCTTTTTTGTCTCACGGAATCGTTCGGAGGCGTAATGCCCGTATAACTGCCCCTGCAGCGGGGGCCATCTTTCTTTTTTTTAGTCTGATTTCCTATTTACAAGGAAGGGATGGACCCATTCAAGGAAAGAAAGGAGAAAAAAAGGCAGTGGAGGAAAACACCATCAATGTGCATTCAGTTCCTCTCATTAACAGACCCGAGTGAATGCCGCATCTCAAAGATATGATCTGAACACAATCCTTGGTGACCACATTAAGGGAGATGAATGGGCCAGAGGTTGTCTTTCTGTTTGTGTCTCAAAAGGCAGGATGTCCCATTCTTTGCTCTGCCCTCCATCTTTTGATACTCCAACATCCTTCCCTTGCCATCATTCCCAGGGCCAAAGCCTTTCTCCTCCTTCCCAGCTGCTCCCTCTGAAGATATCATTTGGAGAACATGGCCAACACGGCTACCCCTGGATATGTTATTTGGAGAACATGCTTGTTAAGGAGCTGGATGCTAAGTCTCCCAAGCCAAGAAAAACAAGGCTGGTCTTTGTAACTTATTCAGCACTCACTCCTGTCCCCCTGAGGATTTTCCTCTCAGTGAGCTCCTCCAGACTGTAGGAATTCTAGATCCTCAGGTTTTGCCAGTAATTGTCATTTCTGCATCCATTCACTCCCTGTATTTTTTTGCAAAACTAGTCTTCTGTAGCAACAGTGGAAAAGCAGCATCATGGCTAGGTGGCCGGGGTATGTGTGTGAACTGGAGAAAACACAGTGGTGGGGACTGGAACCCAGTACCAACCATAGA
The DNA here is from genome assembly GCF_019175285.1 of Sceloporus undulatus. Classification (NCBI taxonomy): domain Eukaryota; kingdom Metazoa; phylum Chordata; class Lepidosauria; order Squamata; family Phrynosomatidae; genus Sceloporus; species Sceloporus undulatus. The sequence goes on along the minus strand of NC_056527.1, from coordinate 4,807,600 downwards.
TAGAAGACACACGTGCCCCTTGAGACTTTTCACAGAAGGATATCTTGGAATTAAAAAGTCACCACCTCATCAGGTGGGAATAAACAGTTGCAGCTAGAAATGGAAATTGTCAGCAAACAGTCCAGGCGACAAAAATGTAGTCTCTGAAGATGCCAGCTACAGATGCTGGTGAAACGTCAGGAATGAACTCTTTGAGAACATAGCCACATTGCCTGAAAATCCCACAAAAACTATGGATGCTGGCCATGAAAGCCTTCGACTTCACAAAAATGTTGTCTGGTTATTATTATTAAAACAAACAAACACCTGAGAACTACCGCAACAATTCTGTGACCCCTCAGCAACATTTACCTTGCCTGGCAGAGTCAAGGTATGATGGGGATAGATGGGGGAAAGAGTCAGCAATTGCTTCCATGTGAGCAGGATGGTGTATGTGCTTTGGTTTTTAATCCAGACTATAAAGATCATAGAATCGTAGAGTTGTAAGAGACGGCAAGGGCCACCCAGTCCAACCCTCTGCCATGCAGGAACTCTCAATCAAAGCATCCCCGACAGATGGCCATCCAGCCTCTGCTAAAAGACCTCCAGAGAAGGAGACTCCACCAAAATCTCCTAGGGAATGTGTCCCACTGTTAAACATCCCATTCTGTCAGAAAGTTCCTCCTAATGCTGAGGTGGAATCTCTGTTCCTGGAGCTTGCATCCATTGTTCTGTGTTGGAGGACCTTTTTCTCTAGGAACTTCTAGGTTCTCCAGCAAAATAATATGGTGAATTTCTGGCAGAGTTGTGTTGGAGGAATGAGAGCTTCCTGGGAGATTATCCCACACCCAAATAAAGTGACCTATCCCTGATGGGATAAGGTCACATTATGGGTTTCTATCGGATATCATTGCACGCCAAAATGCTGTCGCTGGTGTTGGGTGACTGCAACCCGGCTCCCAGCCATGCTTAGCCTGCCAATTTTCAGGAAGAGGAAGCTCAGGTTTTTTAAAATTGGCAGGCTAAGTGCAGCTGGGAGCTGGGCTGCCTATGGGTTGCAGTCACCCAATGGCAGCAGTGGTGTTTTAGAGTGCAATAACATCCAATAGCAACCCATAACGTGACCCTGTCCCATTGGGGATAGGTTGCTTTATTTGGGTGTGTGATAATCTCCCTAGAGAGAACATATTAATCAAAACCGCAAATAATGAAATCCAGAAATATCAAAGCCGCAGATGTGGAGGGCTGACCGTAATCAAAATCAGGGGCAAGCTTAGTGTTTCCCAGAAACCCTAGAATGACCTTGGGTTCTTTGGGAATGTGGAGAAATGGACTGAGTCTGATTTGGCCCAATCTGTTGTCCACATGCCAAGAGCCATGCCACCCCTCTTATCCATGCTGAGCAGTGCAGGGAAATGGGATGGTCTCTTTTCGGAGATGTCACTGTCACCTCCTTGTGGGCAGGATCTCTATGTGAAGCCTGCCCAGTGTGACCCCCTCCTTGTTGGTCACCTGGTGGGGGGTGCCCCATTCTGACCTCAGCAGAAGAGCCAGGCAGGTCCAGGGTGACCAGATGTTATAACCTCAAAGGAGGACTAGGCACCACAAAATGCAGGACATGCAAGAAAAATGGAAGACATTACCAAATAAAAGTGAAAAAAACTAATATAAATTCATATACAGTAGTTTATTTACAGTTATATTACTTATATTGTATTCTAGGTACTCAATTGTATTTTTGTGATGAAATATTTTTTAAAAATGCCTTGTTGGCTTGCAATGTACACTTGTCCCTCCACATTTGCTGGGGTTAGGGGCACAGGATCCCCATGAAGGTGGAAAAACTGCAAATAGCATCAACACTATGTTTTTACTGGTAGCATTCAAACATATAGCCATGTTAGTCTGTAGAATCAGTACATAGAGAGATCTTGTAGCACCTTTGAGACTAACTGTATGCTGTCAATTTGTTTCTTTCAGTTAGTCTCAAAGATGCTACAAGATCTCACTATCTTTTTACCTGAGAGAACTCCTCTATAGGACTCTCTAGGTCCTCCAGTGCAACTCTGTGGCCAACATCTGCCAGACATTGACCATAGAATTGTGCTGGAGAAGCTAGAAATGCCTAATGGAGTGTCCTCTTTAGGAATCTCTAGGTCCTTCAGTACAACCTTTAGTTAAAGTTGACCATAGAGGTGCGCTAAAGGACCTAGATGTTCCTAGAGAGAACATATTAATAAAATCAGTGGATAATCAAATCCGCAAAAGTCAAATCTGCAAATGTGGTTCCCAAAACCTCTCAGCTTGGGGAGGTTTTGCGGGCATGCTTTATGCGGCTTTCAGCTTACGCTGAAGCCGCGTGGTTTACAATGAATGGTGCACACACCTGTGGTGCGCGCACTCTGCTGTGCCACAAGCATGAGCCCCATTATATTAAGTGGTGCTCGAACATACGCGGTTTTTGCCTTATGCAGGGGAGTCCAGAATGGATCCCCTGCGTAAGGTAAGGGCCCACTGTACTTTTTGCACTCTGTGCAAGACTAGCAACAAACCCTTGATTGAATTAAGGAAAACAACCTTTCCACATTTGCATTGTGCCCAACACCGTTTCTGTTCTTTTCTACTCCAAGAAGGAAACATGCCCAGAGCTCTGGGTGCCAGTCTTGTCTGCTGCTGCTCCTCCTAGGAAAAAAAAAACCTTTAGAAGAATCCATTCTATTGCAGTGAGGACAGCTTGCTAAGCAAACACATTCCTTGAGGGGGAACAGCAAAGGTGGTGTCCCATTCCTAACAATCACATAACACTGGTTTTGAAATCCCTTCACTGGCTGCCAATTAGTTTCTGGGCAAGGTACAAGGTGTTGGTGATGACCTTTAAAGCCCTACATGGCTTGGGTCCAGAATGCCTAAGGGAACGCCTTTTTCCGTTCTGTCTGTCCTGCACTCTAAGGTCCTTGGAGAAGAACCTACTTCAGCCAAAAAGAGCTAGGCTAACTTCAGTCACCCAGAGGGCCTTTTCCATCACTGCTCCAAAGCTATGGAATGACCTCTGAAGGAGATCTGCCATATTTCTACTCTTACAGCCTTTAAGAAGGCTCTTAAGCCTATTCGCTTCCGAGCACAATACAAGGTGTTGATTATTACCTATAAAGCCCTACATGGCTTGGGCCCAAGTTACTTGAGGACCGCATCTCCCCATATAATCCGCCCCCCACACTCAGAACAACCGGGAAGAACTTGCTAGAAATTCCATCATCTAAATATACTACTACATCCCAGATGGCCTTCTCAGGAGCGGCCCCACAAATCTGGAACAGTCTTCCCAGGGAGCTCTGCCTTATCACTCCCCTGGAAACATTTAAAAAGAGGCTTAAAACCTTCCTCTTCTGTCAAGCCTTCCCCTCTGGAAAATGAAGTTGTTTTTTTTTATCCCATCGACTCTCTGCCTCACCCTATTGAATGACTGTTTTAGATTTGTATAGTGTATATTGTGTTACTGGTTTTATCTATTTTTATGATGTGTTTGTAACTGGTTTTAATTCTGTGTAAACCGCTTTGATCTTTTGAAAAAGCGGTATATAAATAAAATTTATTATTATTATTATTATTATTATTATTACGACGGATCTCTTCTGGTAGGCCTTCCCTACCTAGTTCCTCTCCTCGTTTACTGTGACTTATGTCACTCTGTCCACCAATTCATCTCATAAATTAATGCGAAGAATTAAATTACAATTAATAAAATTATATTCTTGCCTCAAGAAGAAGAGCCCTCCCTCCGTCCCAACAGTCATCATTGGACCTGGGGGGGAGTGGAAAAGACAGGCCCAATTTTCACCAGGCCTAACTGTGAATTACTGTAACTAACGTCACTCTCTTTAATTTTAGTGTCTTTTATTTATTTTTTGTCTTTTATTTTATTGTATTCTCTTTATATTTATTGTTGTAACCCGCCCGGATTCCTTGTGATTGGGTGGGCTATAAATACATTATTATTATTATTATTATTATTACACCAGCAGCTTGCAGACACCTTACTTTTTCTTTTCTTTAATTTGTTTTGTATCTCTCTTCAAGAGGATGGATGGTGCAGCTCAGGCTGGTAAAGGGGTTATTTCCAACACTAGATGGAGCAGTAGACCTAGACAAGAACAACTGAAAAGTAATTCCCTGCTTAAACATTTTCTGTCTATGGAATAGGCTCTTTTTGAAAAGATAGTATAGGAACGCTGATGCCATAGACCTGAATTTTAGCATTAGTCCCAGCTAGCGAAGTTCTGTTGCATTGTATTTACCTGTGTATTGATTCTCTAGTCGATCATTAATTCAGTGGGTCTATTCTAATACGAACTAAGCTCTAGGATTCAGGCCATAACTTTTAGACCAGTCCTGAACAAAATAAAATATATTTACTTCTGACTTTTGGCCAGATGGAATAAATATAGGAATGGTTGAAGCATGGAAGAACTTGCTGTGTTGTGCATTGGTTCAATGACATGTGTGTGCATATGTTTCTTCATTTGTTAGACATGGTGTTTTTTATTTGTACTGTGGCTTAATAATAATAATAATAATAATAATAATAATAATAATTTATATGCCTCCTCTCCTGCAGGATCGAGGCGGCTTACAACATCAAATAAAATACAGTATAAATTACAGCATATATTAAAATATCTATCATGCTTAATGACATTGGCAGTGACCACCTCTTGTAACTTGGTCATCTCCGCTGGGATCCCACGGGGTCACCCCTAAATCTCAGGTTTCGTTTCTGAGCATCTGGCATAGTCCTGAACTGGCAGGGCTTGTCTACACAATTACAATCCTCCTGATTCTATTTGGATAGAATGCGATCCCACCAAACGCCATTTGTTTGTGGGGTGAACTCCACAAATTCAGCAGGAAAAGGCTTCCCTTTTGTTTTTACTGGCCTATCCTTGAGTATCCATGAGGATGAGCATTATTGAATGCATGGCCCTCTGGGTGGCTGCACATTTTTGGCAGAGGGAGGGAGAATAGATGTGAATTTGCACAAGAAAGTGAAGACAATTCCACATCAATGTGAATGTGTAAATATTTGCAGTGATTCACATGATACACCTATGTGTTGATTAGCCCTTAGATAACTATCAGATCTTCTTTTTAAAAAGCACCTCCTTGCCTACCTATGGGCTTCCTTACTTAATTTAGGCATGTTCTTCCCTCAGTCATGACTCCAGGGATTGTAAAAGCAGTCAGACTTGAGGAATTTTTATTTTTGCCAAGAATTTTGCCAAGTCAGGAGTTGCATTCTCCCAGAAGACAAGAGAATGCCAACTCCCTTGGGCACCAGAGGGACTTTCTGGATTTTTGCCTTTCATCCTTTCCTCCAGAAATGGGAAGTGCCCCGGGTGGTATCGCTGGTATCCCATCCTTGGCCTCAATCCAATGCCTATTCCCTGCCAGAATCGACCCACTGAACTAATGGAACTTAGCTAAGTGCCTGTTTAACACAATTCTTCTTGATTTGGCCATCCTGTGCTGGATGTATGTCAACATACCCATTAATATTGGAGGCATGCCTTAGTTTCTCACTTGCTTTTTTAAAATTAATCTTTTCTCATTTTTCCAAAATATAGAATAATAGAATCCTAGAGTAAGATGTGAGTAAAAGGGCCATTCAGTCCTACCCTCTTCTGCCATTCAGGAAGACAGAATCAAAGCCCTCCTGACAGATGGCCAACCAGCCTCTGTTTGAAAACCTCTGAAGAAGAAGACTCCACCACACCCAAAGGCAGCATCTTCCATTGTCCAGCGACTCTTACCGTGAGTAAGTTCTTCCTAAGGTTTAGGTGGAATCTCTTTTTCTGTGGCTTGAATCCATTGCTCCGTGTCCATTGCTCTGGAGCAGCAGAAAACAAACTTGCTCCATCTTCAGTATGACATCCTTTCCAATATTTAGACAGAGCTATCATGCCACCCTTTAAACTTCTCTTCTCCAGGTTAAACATATCCACCTCCTAAGACTCATAGGGCCTGGTGGTTTCCGCTCTCTTCTGGACACACTCGAGCTTGTCCATGTCCAACTTGAATTGTGGCCCCCAAAATGGACACAGTAGTCTAGGTGAGGCCTGACTAAAGCAGAATAGAGTGGCACTATTACTCTCCTCGATCTAAACACTACACTCCTATTGATGCAGCCTAGGACTGTATCAGTTTTGTTAGCTGCTGCATCACACTGTTGACTCATGTTCAGCTTGTGGTCTATTAAGACTCCCAGATCCCTTTCTTATATACTGTTGTCATGCTCTCCTCTGAACAAGCTCCAACTTGTCCACATCCTTCTTGAATTGTTGTGCCCAGAACTGGACACAATATTCCAAGTGAGGCCTGAGCAAAAGAAGAATAGAGTGGCACTATTACTTCCCTCAACCTAGACACTAGACTCCTATTGATGCAGCCTAGAATTGAATTGGCTTTTTTAGCTGCTGCATCACTCTGTTGATTCATGTTCAGCTTGTGGTCCACCAAAACTCTTTCTGCCACCAAGCCAGGTGTCCTCCATCCTCCATCTGTGCATTGCAGTTTTACTGACCAGGTACAGTATCCTACGCTTCTTCCTGTTGAAACACATTTTGTTAATTTTGATCCAGTTTTCTAATCTGTTAAGGTCATTTCAAATTCTGAACCTCTTTTCTGGGGTATTAGCTACTCCTCCTAATTTTGTGTCCTCTGCAAATTTAATGCTCATTGCAGCAGCTTCAGGACTGCAGTCTGAAGCAATGACTGTTTTTTTAAAAAGAGAGAAAGGGAGAGAAAAAGGGAGAATATTGTCCTAAACGATGATGATAGAAATGGTTAAATGGTTAATCTTGAAACTGTCTTGGAAAATGGGTGCTAAATTCAATCTACATGTAAAAGAGCATCACACATAACTCTTTCTGCCTGCAGTTGAGGAGATAATATGGAAAATACGAAGTCACTGCAGGGGGCCGGTGTCCTATCTGCTTTGCCTCCGTAAATATAGCAATCCCCCCTCTCCTCAACTCCGCGGCGACACATCATTGCAATAAAATATTTTCTTGTACTACACGTTACAAACAATCTCACGCTGTTGCGTGACTGCGGATATTTGCATAAGCAGAGATAAAAGTTGCAAAGAGAGAGAGAGAGAAAGATGGGGGGAGAAACGTATGAAAGATATCGCCTGAGGCCCAACAATTTCCAGAACTTTCGTCAAGGGGCCCTATCTCGAATGCATCGTTTTGACACCGATGGCACAAAGACCCTGTGTACATCAACTCGGCAACACGGAACAAATATCCATGCAACTTGGGGAGGGGGGAAAAGACTGGGGCAACCCAATCTCTATGGTTCAAGAAGCCAGGCCAAGATAAGGACTAGTACTGGAGGTATTAAGAGCTCTGTGTCACTCTGCAGCCGCCTCTGGGGCCCAAGATTAACCTCAGAACAATCATGGATGACATTGGTGCCATTTGCAGAGATCATCTCCTTGCAAGGGTGTCTTTTTCCAGGTCTTATTTGTTTATTAAAATTGTCTTATTCCTGCTTTTCTCTCTACAGAGGGCTGCAAACTGTCAACTACTATTGGAGGGGAAAATTCGTTATTTGTTGTTCCCAAGTTGAAAAACAGGGCTCCTGGCAGTCATGAAACCCCATTAGGAAGAATAATAGACCAACAAGGATCTTGTACAATATCCTCACCTTATTGAAATGTCCTGTTTTCTGCACAGATAAACAAACATTTATTTACAGCATTTCCCCTGTAGTCAAGTGTCCTGAGATGTTGGAGGGGGATTATTCTTCATATAAAAAGCTGGTGGGTTTTTTGCACAAGGACCTGTTTTTGGCACCAAAAACAGGACTGATTGGCCAGGTCCTTTCATGTCATGGATTTGTTGCTGCTGCTGTGTACTTTCAAGTCATTTTTGATTTATGATGACCCAAAGGCAAACCTATTATTGTTATTATTATTTTAAAAGTTTAATAATAACAATAATAGTTTTGCATTTGGGTTGTCATAAGTAAAAAATGACTTGCAGGTAAGTTACACCATCTCAGCCTCAGAGGATGGCAATAGTGAAACTTCTCTGAAGAAATTGCCAGGAAAACCGTATGATATAAAGAATCGTAGGGTTTTTATGGTAAATTTCTTCAGAGAAGTTTTGCCATTGCCATCCTCTGAGGCTGAGATGGCATGACTTCCCTGAGGTCACCCAGTGGGTTTCCAAGCCCAAGATGGGGATCAAACCCTGGTCTTCCACTATCCTAGTCCAATGTTCAAACCACTACAGCATGCTGGCCCTTTATAATACTATAATTCCACTTTAACTGCCCTGGCTGTATCCCAATGACATCTGGAGTTTCTGCCGCTGCAGTACAGGCTTAATGCTGGGATCACAGACATCTGAAACCGGCTGCATAACACACTGTGCCATAACATAATTCATAAAATTGTCACAGCAGAAGGGTATCCCAAGGGACATCTAGTTCAACCCTGATTTGTTGCAGACAATCATCTGCTAAAGCACTCCAGGAAGGTGGATGCTGAAACTCCTCCAAAGAAGGAGAGTCCACTATCCTCCACAGTCATACAATAGTCATAGGATAATAGAATAATTCCACAGTCATAGAATAATAGAATCATAGAGTTAGAAGAGACTGCAAGGGCCATCCATTCCAACCCCAGTCTGCCATGCAGGAAATCACAGTCAAAGCATCCCTGACAGATGGCCAGCCTCTGCTTAAAGACCTCGAAGGAAGGAGACTCCACTACATTCTGAGGGAGCGTCTTCCACTGTCGAACAGCCCTTACTCTCAGGAAGTTCCTCCTAATGTTGAGCTGGAATCTCTTTTTCCTGTAGCTTGCATCCATTGCTCTGGGTCCTAGTCTCTGGAGCAGCAGAAAATAAGTTTGATCCATCCTCAGTGTGACACACCTTCAAATACTTAAACAGGGCTATCATATCACCTCTTAAACTTCTCTTCCCCAAGATAAACATCCCCAGCTTCCTAAGGTGTTCCTCATAGGCCATGGTTTCTAGACCCTTCATCATTTTAGTCACCCTTCTTTGGACACACTCCAGCTTGTCAACACCCTTCTTGAATTGTGGTGCCCAGAACTGGACACAGGTTTATTCCAGGTGGGGCCTGACCAAAGAAGAACAGAGTTGCACTATTACTTCAATTGATCTAGACACTATGCTTCTATTGATGCAGCCTAGAATCACATTGTCCTTTTTAGCTGCTGCATCTCACTGTTGACTCATGTTCACCTTGTAGTCTAACAGCTCTTATGGTAAAAAAAGTTCTGCTTAATGTTTAGTCAAATTTGTCTTATTTGGAAGGAATGTTTTGTCTCTCATGTGCCAGAAAACTTGTGTTGCACTTTCACTTTTCTGAGCTCATATGCTGCCATTGCAAGGGAGGTGCTCTGTGTCCTCCCAGCAGAGAGCCTTTTTTTTTTTTTGCCCCAGTTGATTCTCAAGAGTAAGCCAGAGTCTCCAGCCTTAACAGCCACAGCAATGTTGGGGGAGGTGGTGGGGATTAACCTCTCCTGGCTGCACCCGTTCCTCTTGTTCTTGGATGTCGCCTGGTCCAAAGGATGACAATTTCCACTCCAGACCCATTGATGGAGACCCACATTTGTTCAGAGAGGCAACAGCTTCTAGGCTGGAGGTCAGAGGCAGGAGCCAGAGAGGAGAGGGAACAAAAAGAGGCGCAAAGATCAGGAAAGTTCAAGATCCAGGTCATTTCCGTGTTGCCTTAACATGAGAATTTCTGCTGCTCTGCACAATCAGGCTCCAGCTGCAGGTCAAAGGTTGGGGATTAAAGTCACAACTGGTGACAAGAGAGCCAGACATACTCAGAGCTGCCCCAGAGCTTTACCATTTGGGACTACAACTCCCAGAATCCCCAGCTGGCATGGCTGGTTTTACCCTACTGATGATGTCCTGTTATTATGCCTGGTCCATCCAACCTAGAAATAGGAGACATATAATGGCCCTCCTTCTGGGAAAATTACCTTACTGTACTATGACTCCCAGGACTAGCCATGTTGGCTCCCATATTCTGGGAAGCGTAGTCCACAAATGTGCTTACTCTATAACCAGAATTGAAACCTTGCATCCCGCCATGCTTTGTGAAACTGTTATTTGCAGAAGACTCCTAGCTATCATGCTCAGAGGTGAGGGATGCTAGGACATGCAGTCTGAGAATATCTAGAAAACCATGCGATTCCCACTCCTGATCTAGCCACTAGTCCATCAATCTTATGTATATGCAAATATTCCAACACCCGAAACACTTGTGGTCACAAGCATTTCAGATAAGGGATACTCAGTCTGTACACTGCCCTATATGAATAGAGCTCAGGCCAGTTTACAAGCAGTATTTAAACAGGTTAAAAAGAGTAAGACAATAAGCTAAAAACATAATTGCAGGTTGAGACTCTCTTAGCTGAAATGTTTTGGACAGGAAGTGTCTTGGCTTCTGGCTTTTTTGAAATTTAGTAATATTTGCATATATGTAATGAGATATCTTGCAGAGGGGACCCAAGTCTAAACATAGTTCATTTATGTTTCGGATAGCCCTTATACACTAAGCTTGAAGGTAATTGTGTACATAGTATTTCTAATAATTTTGTGCATGAAACAAAGTTTGTGTACATTGACCCGACAGTAAGAAAAGGCATTACTAGCTCAGCCACACATGTGGACAACTCTGGGTTTTGGAGTATTTTGGATTTTGGGATTCAGATAAGGGAGACTCAACTAAAACCTATATAGAACAATCTTAAAATTTTTCTTGGCAAAGTTTTTTTTCAGAGGGCTTTTGCCATTGCCATCATTGGAGGCTGAGAAAGTGTAACTTGTCCAGGGGCACCCAGTGGGTTTACAGGGTCAAGAATGGAATCAAACCCTGGCTTCCAAAGCTGCAGTCCAGCACTCAAACCACAGTTTGAATCTTATGGAACTTCAATATTTTTACTGCTTTAGTTGCTATAACAACAACAACAACAACCATGAAGGTTTGTTATCATCATGGTTTATACCCTTCCTCATATGAGCTCAGGGGTCTCCAGTCTTGCATAAAAGCACAGTTATAATCACAAGTTATAAAACATCTAGAATCTTGAGTCTACAATCACAAATTACACATGTCCCAAAATTACTAGTATCTCAAATCATATATTACGAAACTCAGCTCAAACACAGCAAAAGTAATAATACAAAGCAGCGGCAGTTAAAGACAAATTAAAACTCCTGTTGATTCCCTGAGTCCTTGTACAAATAATAATTTGATTTATGAGGAATCCTACAGACGTACCTCCTGCTTCACTTTCCAGACAAAATGCAACAAAATTAGGATCTTGGCTATACTGACAGAAATATAGTTTCTTGGAGAAAATATTAAATTGGATAAGCTAACTGTTGATCCAAATGGTATATTACAGAGAAGCTGTATCATTATTATCTATTGCTTATAGTCTATATTGGCGGCTTGCGTATGTATGAGTAACTAAGGGTGCATCTATGCCATAGAAATAATGCAGTTTAACACATTTGAAGTGCAGCAGCAACATCTTATGTAATACTGTGATTTGTAGTTTTGCACAGCCTTCTCTGCCAAAGAGTGCTGGCACCTCACAAAAGTATAAATCCCAGGATTTTGTAGGATGGAGCCATGGCAGTTAAAGTGGTGTCAAACTGCATTATTTCTACAGCGCCGTTCAACGGTGAGCCCAGTCAGTAAAGTTAGCTAGACTAGAACTACACAATCCCTACAGTGAATATATGTTGTGTAATATATGAGAAAACTTATGGCACTGCCAAGCTGAAAGGCAAGCTTTTGGGTGGCATCATTTGATGTAACTATGATGATAGAGCACCATCATCTGATGATGCAAATCTGGGCCAATACTTGTCTATAGGGTCACCAATCTTAATATAGTTGAGGGTGTCATGGAACAGAAGGAAGGCAGGAAGGAAGGAAGGAAGGAAGGAAGGAAGGGGTCAGCTGATTTTCATGTTATATATGTAAGGAATGGAGCTGATTAATTTTTAATTTTTTAATTGGGATTTTAAATCAGAGGTTTCCCACCCCCAGCCCCGCCCTGGTTTCATTTTTTTTAATTACAGGTTGAGTCTCCTTTTTCCAAAATGCTTCAATCCAGAAATGTTTGGGATTTTGGATTTTTTTGGATTTTGGAATACCCATATTTGCATATATGTACATAATGAGATTTCTTGGAGATGAGACCCAGGTCTAACTACAAAAGTTGTTTGTGTTTCATGTACACCTTATAGACGTAGCCTGAAGGTACTTTTGTACAATATTTTCAATACAGTAATTCTGTGCATGAAACAAAGTTTATCTACAATAAACTGTCAGAAAGCAAAGGGGATTATTTCAGCCACCCGTGAAAAAAGTTTTGGTTTTTGGATCCAGTCTAGCTCTCAGCTTCCAACATATCACCAAGCCAGTCCTTTTGGGGACATTTTGGATTTCAGAATTCCGGATAATGGAGACTTAGCCTGTATTATCCTTTTTAACGTCTTATTTCCAGGTAGCAACCCAGCCTCATTCATAATTGTTTAAGTCCTGGCTTCGATCCGGATGGCAAACATAATTTGAAGGCCCCAAGTACTTGTGCGGCTGATCTGGAATGCAGCTTATCTCCTTAGCTGGGTTTCCTATTTTCCTCTCGGTGCCCCGCTCTGAGATCCAGAAGGTGGATGCAGGTTCACAGGTAAACACCAGTCAAGCAAGGAGCAGCTTTATCAGCCTCACCCTGCGATAAATTTCATATCTGCAGATCAAGTGGATTTTTACAACCCTGGTCAAACACAGGAGCTGGGTCAGGCAGGGGAACAGCAATCTCAGTCATGCTTGGCATGGAATGTGAATTATCTGATTCTCCATCTCCATCTTCAACTCCCGCTCTTTGACTCTTCTGTGGAGCAAGCAATGGGGATCCAGAAACAATTTTTGAATCTGGGCTGAACAGGAGATGACTTGGGCCCAGGACTTAAATGGGGAGGGAGCAATTGTAAAGCCTCATGAAGAAGCCTGTGTAGCTTTGAAAGCTTGCAACAAGTATATTGTGCATTTTGGTTGGCCAATAAAGGTATCACTGTTTGGTGGATTTTTGTTTGAATACTCTACGCAGAGTATGTCTCTAAATTAAAGAATTGCATCAGAGCAACCAGGAAGGACAAGTACTGAACAATACTGCTATACACCTATGGACCAAGAATAGCATATGTTTACTGTGGTATGACTAGTGCATACAAAAACGATTATACATTAACTGCAAGGTATTACAAGTCACCAAAAGGACAATCAGAAATAATATATGTCCATTATACAGTCCATTCACAGTTTATAAAACCAGAATCTTGAAGGATATGAAGTGTAGAATCCTGTGACTTTGAGGACCTTGAGGTTTGAAGATAGTAGGATTGGAAAATCTTGAAGATGATTATATAGAACGTAAAAGTGAAATTTATGGCATCAAGGAACTGAACAGACGGCTATTTCCGGAATTCTTCACAACCATTTCAAAAGATCGTCATCAGTCCATGCATTTCTGCTTCTTATCGAAAACCCATATTGAATCCTGAAGGCGTCTATGAATAGTTTCTCCTTTAGCATCAGAATGTGTCTGCAGCATTCTCCCAAAGTAAGTTTGACAAAAAGTGAGTGGTTTGTTTTGGTTTTTTACATAAAAGATAAGATGTTAAAAATGGTAATTACAGTTTGGAAATGACTTGAAGGCACACAACAACAGACAATGTCTATCATCCACAAACGTTTATCACCCACCCTGAAAAACAAAGAGGGGAAAATTTGCCCTACAAACCATGGTATCACCTTTCCAAACATGTTGTTGTTGTGTCTTCAAATCATTTCTGACTTATGGCAACTCTATCATGTGGTTTTCTTGGCAAGTTTCTTCAGAGGGGATTTCCCACTGCCATCTTCCTCTGAGGCTGAGAGAGCGTGGCTTGCCCAAGGTCACCCAGTGGGGTTTTATGCTTGAGTGGGGAATCGAACCCGGATCTCTAGAGACATAGTCCAACACTTGAACCACTATGACATATATATTTTTTAAAATTTGGAAGAGGCTTAGTGTAATGCTACTTATAGTCTGCCCTGCAAAAAATGGAATAAGTGGACACAAAGGTAGCAACCGTCAGTGAAAACCAAGGTATTGTATTGCAAGAGCTCACACTTAGAATCATAGAATCGTAGAGTTGGAACAGACTCCAAGGGCCATCCAGTCCAACCCCATTCTGCCATGCAGGAACTCTCAGTCAAAGCATCCCCGACAGATGGTCATCCAGCCTCTGCTTAAAGACCTCCAGGGAAGGAGCATCCTCCACTGTTGAACAGCTCTTACTGCTAGGAAGTTCCTCCTAATGTTGAGATGGAATCTCTTTTCCTGCAGTTTGAATCCATTGTTCTGGGTCCTAGTCTCTGGAGCAGCGGAAAACAAGCTTGCTCCCTCCTCAATATGACATCCCTTCAACTATTTAAACAGGGCTATTGTATCACCTCTTAACCTTCTCTTCTCCAGGTTAAACATCCCCAGCTCCCTGAGTCGTTCCTCATAGGGTTTCATGGTTTCCAGGCCCTTCACCATTTTACTCGCCCTCCTTTGGACACGCTTCAGTTTCTCAACGTCCTTTTAAAATTCTTTTGGAAGCGCAATCTTATGCTCCAATCCTGCTTGTGGACTTCATACAGGCATGTGGTTGGCTACTGTGGGAAATAAAATGCTCAGCTGGATGGGCCTTTGATCTCATCCAACAGGCCTCTTATGGTCTTACGGTAATTGCTGCGAAGGATTGACTGAGAAATTATATGATAACAATGTGTATCATCATTAGAAGAAATTATGCAATTAGACGTAGACGTGCGGATGTATAAGAACCGATTCCAGGAGCACAGGGAGCATGACAAAGGAAGCATTGTCATTAATTGATGGGTTGTGGTGCCTTGGCATGCTGGGTGATTGTCACTGCCTTGGATTGCAATACAGTGCAATAAAATGCAGATTACACTTGCAGATGGTTATGACTCCCATGATGGCATTCTGGCAGGATTTGAGATCTTTCCTCTGGCCAAACCTACACAAATTATACTGCCTCTGCTGTGGAGTCATTTGGGAATTGCAGAAGCATGATCCATGTGCCAAAAACCACCTTTTGAATAGAAAACACCAATATCCTTCCACTAGAAAGACTGGCATCCTGTTTAGCAGTTACGATATTGTAAACTGGATTTATAATATACAGATGCTGCAGATTCATGAATAATTGAATGTGATCCCCAAAACCTACATTTATAGGCCAGCAGCTCCCCAAATGAAGTGCTTCTGAGGCATTCAGGGGATGGCAATGGCAAACTCTCTCTGAAGAAACTTGCCAAGAAAACCCCATGATAGGTTCACCACCTTAGGGTTGCCATAAATCAGAAAATACTTGAAGGCGCACACAACAACAACAACAACAACAACAAGGCAAACTTATCACAGGGATTTTTCATGAATGAAATTGCCATAGTTAAGATTAGATTAGCAGAAATTATAAAAATTATAAGAAATGGCACTGCTTGGCATGTGTTACATTACCCTTTGATACCTGACTGGTTCCTAGCTTCTTGGACAGGATCTGAATCATTGATGGTCCCAAACTCCATTTGGTAACCTCTAACAACAACATGAAACCTGTAACAGCAACATGAAGAACAACTATGCACCATTATGCAGTCAGTAACGTGTGGCCTAACCGCCCATGGCAGCACCTTGGGTTGATGCGCTGAACTTGAAGAGATGCTTCCAGGCATCAAGTCGAGTCATTTATCCCCTTTAAACCCCAGAGTGTGGCTAGTAAGGCAGCTTGCCCTGACCAGCTGAGCTGTCAATTTCCACCCCCAATCCCCTCCGCCAGCTATTCCGCATGTTGGAGCTGCCGTGCCAAATGGGATGTGACATTTCATTTAAAATCTGCTGAACCTCTGGGTGAAAGGAACTGAACAGTGGGGCTCTTCCCTGCTCCTCTTGCGTAGGGTCTTAGCTGCAAGAATGAATCAGAAGGATGAACTTCAACACACACACACACACACACACACACACACACGTACTTAATAATTCACAGAAATCCACCCATGAGACAACATTCCACTCTGAGCCATGCCTTTCCAAGAGCCAGCATCTTCTTGGGGAAAAACTGCCCCAATCCTACCAATTTGGGGATGGAAATATCTCTTATATAGAGGGAATATATTGAGTTAGAATTCATGGGATTAGACTGAAGCAGCAAGGTTCAAAAATTGAAAGGTTTTTTTTAATGTGTGTTGTGATCTCTTACAGTTTTGCATTCTATGTCTTGTTTCTTCAGTTATTTCTTTCATTAATTTCTATGCCAGCATTCTTAGGTTGCATCCACATTGCAGAAATAATCCAGTCTGGCAATGTTTTACTGCCCTGGCTCAAAGCTCTGCTCTGTGGCCACAGCAAACTACAATTCCCAGGACTGCATAGCATTGAGCCCGAGTAGTTAAAACGGTGTCAGACCAGATTGTTTCTGCAATGTAGATGCAGCCTTAGAAGAGGTCACAGGTGTGAGGAATGGGAGGCCTGTATTTTTGGAACTGCTCTGGGATTCCAACCATCTTAATTTGGCCTTGCCTGGCAGCATGCCAACCTCCCCTCCTTCTTCGTAAACCCCTCGCCGATGTGGTTTTTCATCACCGTGAACTCGGCCAGTCAACAGCTGGGCCTGGGTTATGAAGCCAGCGAATGCAAGGAGACCTCCATTGGCCCAGCTGATGCTTATCATCCACGCATCATAACCCTTCCATTGTTTCTTCCTTTTCTCACCCATCGTGGGCTGGCAGGTCCCTGTGTTTCTTGCACTCACTTCATCTTTTCCTTGGTTTTTCAATGAACAGGGAAAGCAGTGACACACGCACATGATCTCTGCAGCTATGGCAGGGCTGGTGATTAAATTTGGGTGTGAGGGGTTCTGGAGTCCGTGAGTGGTGACAAATGGATGAACATGACATGACCTCCAGAGCCTCGGCATCTGTTCTTCAACAGGCTTCCTCAGAGTTTTGCAGATCCAGCTGGGCTATAATAAAAGGAATGCTACAGGCATCCTGGTGCAATTGGTTTGCCTGTCAGAACAAGGGTGAAACATTGATTTCCTGGATCTGAAGGCCAGGAGCCTGCATTATGCTCTGAGCGATGCAGCAGCTTTTACTGGTGCTGAAACTCCAAAAGGATTGGGTCCAGAGCTCCTGAACATCATGAGGCACCTGTGGGAGAAGCAGTGGTTAAACCACAGCTGACATCCTGCATTGTCCTTGCGTAGTAGAGTCATCACTCCGTATCCATAGCTTCTGCATCCATGATTCAATCATCCATGGCTTGAAAATATTTTTTTTTTAAAATCCAAAAAGCAAAAGGACACCATTTTATTACACTACTGTATACAGTAGAAACCCATTGGTGACCCTGGGCAAGTCACACACTCTCAGCCTCAGGAAAAGGCAATGGCAAACCTCCTCTGAACAAATCTTGTCAAGAAAAACCCATGATAGGTTCACCTTGGGGTTACCATAAGTTGGAAAAGACTTGAAGGCACATAACAACAATATAATGGGCCTTGAGCATCCATGGGTTTTGCTATTCACCAAAATTGCTCATTGCTAGCCACCTTGCTCAGACCTCAGAAGTGAACATCCTATAGCAGCAGAGGATAGTCATTATTTCTGTTTTCTTAATGTTCAACAGTAAGCTTGCCTTTGCACCGTCTTCTTTGACTTTTCCCAGCCGTCATTCCAAGCCTTTGTTGTTTTCTGTTAGTATTTCTGCCCAAATTTCATTGCCTTGCTGACATGGGGGCTGCCAATCACAACCGATTTCATGAGATGGGAACCTTTCCCAGAGGTTCGATATAACCTGTTAAAACTAACACAGTTCCTTGTGACTTGTTATGGAGGGTGCTGATTTCTGAAAGCAGCAAGTGTCAACATACTCACTTTTAAGCTTTGTAGCAGCAAGTATGTTAATGATTGGAGCAAGGAGTAAACAAGTATTATTTCAACACTTTTGCAGGGCTCATTGGCAGGATTTTTCCCTGCCTTTTTTAGCCTTATTTTTGGATTTTCCATTCATTTAAAAAAAAATAATGCAAATGTAATGTGCTTCGTTGTTGTTCTAGTTGGCATTTGCCATCAAGTCAGCTTTGACTTATGGAAGCCCTATGAATGAGAGATCTTGAAGAAAACTTGTTCACGATAGGGGGGTTGTTATCCATAGAATCATAGAGTTGGAAGAGACCATGAGAGTCATCCAGTCCAACCCTCAACCAAAGCATCCCTGACAGATGGCCATCCAGCTTCTGTTTAATGACCTCCAGAGAAGGAGAATTCATAACAATCTGGGAGAGTGTGTTTCACTGTCGAATAACTCTTCTCCAAGCTAAACATACCTAGCTTCCTAAGTCTCTCCTCATAAGGCATGTTTTCCAGACCTTTCACCATTTTGGTCACCCTCCATGGCCATCTGTCAGGGATGCTTTGATTGTGAGTTCCTGCATGGCAGGTGGTTGGACTGGATGGCCCTTGTGGTCTCTTCCAATTCTGTGATTCTATAATTCTATAGTAACCAGACCTGATCCTGCTTAGCTTCCAGGATCAGATGGGATCTGGTGTCTATAGGGGATTTAGGCAGCCCCATTCTCAAAACAGAAATCTTTTGCAGAAGATACAAGTCATTTGTGCCTCTCATTTTTATCTGGGGTGATGGCAGCAGAGAATCACATGGTAGCTTTAAGATGTTTGTGGCTTCTGCAGGAATGTTTAGCAGAAAGCATCGTGCAAACAGGTGCTCTCTCCCTTGGCCCCCAACCAGCTGCAGTAGTAGGGGAAGGATCCTGACCCCCTTGCCTTTAAATGTCAACCGAGTTTTCATTACAATCCAATCAAGGCATTTGAAATTCCTCTGGAGGCCTTTGGCTCCTGGTAGCGCTATCCAGTGAAGAAACCGATGACTGCCAGCTATGGGAGTATTTTTAATTTAGCCCCAAGCTAGACAGGTGTGATCAAGAACAGGAGAGAGGAAAATCATCTAAGCAAAGGCCTTTCAGTAGCAATACAGGTGTTTGCTGCAAGAAAGGGGGGGAAAGATGAACACAATAAAGGCACAACACTGGTCTCAGAATGAAGGAAAGGTAGACGGAAGCCACATCAAAGTACATGAATTTGGTGTGTAAGATCCAGCGTATGCATCCAACTAGTGGTGGTTGGTAGTTCTCATGACAGTGCAATAGGGAATCTACTCTGAATTTTAGTCCAATTTTTAAAGAAGATATATAATGTGCTGGAGCTATTTGGGGGTAAGTTTCAGAAACTTGGATAGTAGTCATTGTTAACTGCTGTCAAATTGACTTTGACTCATGGCAACCCTATGAATGAGAGACCTCCAAGCCATTCTACCATCAACAGGTGCTACCATCAGCATCCCACTCAGGTCTTGCAAACTCAGGGTTGTGGCTTCCTGGATTTGAGTCTATTCATTTGCAATGTGTCCTTCCTCTTTTCCTACAGCCTTCCACTTTACCAAGGACTTTAATGAATCATCGGAGACTATCATATGGGGGGAAATCAGGGATTAAAAAGGGATTTTCCCAGGAAGGTTGTGCGATCAAGGTGAAGATTTACACACACATTGTCATCTGAGAAGACTTATCCCTGGAAGAACCAGGAATGCTCCAGCAACAAGCCATTCACAGGGAAATCCTGTGAATGGTTTGTTGCTGGAGTATTTCTGGTTCCTCCCAGGATAAGTCCTCTTAGATCAGGATGTTGTCTGAAAATCTTTGCCGCGATTGTGCAACTTTCCTGGGAAAATGCCTGTTTAATCCCCTGATTTCCTCCCTAGAGTTGGAAGAGACCCCGACGGCTATCCAGTCCAACTCTGGAAGCCATCAGTTATCATAACTGAGGAGGTGTGGCAACATTTTAGGAGACAGCAAGTCCAAGTCCATCAGCTTAAACTTGGGCTTTGACAGCTGAAAACGCCTTACAGTTTTCTACACTCCGCTACATTTCAAGGAGGCAGTAAATAAGGCCTCAAAGCTTGGTGAGTTTTAGCTGGGATTACACATCTCTTGAGAGCCTTTGACAGGGCAGGAACGGAAGTCCTTCAGGTGGGATGATGGGTTATTGAGGAAGTGAGGAAAGGGCCACTTGGTTCTGGGGAGAGGAGTGTGGGAACTGAAGGAAAACAGACCCTTTTGTAAACTGGCTCTGATAAGGCCTTGTGGGTCCTCAAAGACTAACAAGTTTTACTTGGCATAGAGCTGAAGTGGGCTACTACAGTCCCGCAAAGCTTCTGCCAAACAAAACGTGTTAGTCTTTAAGGGCTGACAAAATCTTTTGTTGGTTTTGCTGCAACAGACCCTCTCCCTGCCTTGGAAAGATCCTGACAAGCCCTTGCTTGCGATGCTGAAGTATTGGCTGGATCTACTGGGGGTCCTACTCCTGAGTAGGATTCCTCCCACATGTGTGACTTTATTATTTATTGTGCCCCACTACAGTTGGCCCGCCACATTTGCGTCTTTGACTTTTCCAGATTTGATTATTTGCAGATTTGATTAATGTTATCTCCAGGAATCTCTAGGTCCTCCCACATAACTCTGCCAGAGGTTGACCATAGAATTGTTCTGGAGGACCTAGAAATTCCTGGAGAACACACTTCTCTAGATATTTATAGGTCCTCCAGAAAGATTCTGTGGTCTTCTTCTGGCAGATGTTGACAACAGAGTTGCACTGGAGGATCTGGAGATTCCTAGAGAGGCATTCTCTTAGGTAAAAAGAATAGTGGTTTTTCTATTTTCAGTTTTTCCACATTCATGGGTGTCCTTCACCCCTAACCCCAGTGAATGTGGAAGCACCACTGTAGTTTAAGAATGGAAGCATGCCATTTTGGCATTGTTTCTTATCATCATTTCTTATCTCCCACAAAAGCACTTTGGCGATCCATGATTGTGTGATCTCTTTTCCACACTGCCACACATCTCCTGTGCAAATGTGTGGCTGTTTCCCCCACTCCCCAAATGTAGGGCTTCCCAACTTCAGGGAGTCATTGGTAGCCACAGTCACCATTGTGCACACATTTGGGATGAAGCCATGGTCACTGCTCCTGCGCCCATGGCAGTTAAAGTGAGGTCAAACTACATTAATTTTACAGTGTAGATGCAGCCTATGATGTCTGTAGAATTCTCCTCCAGCACCATATTGCAAATGACCTGATTCTTTTTCTGTTAGCCTCCTTCCTTGTCCAGCTTTTACAGTCAGACCTCCTTATCCACGGATTCTTTATCTGCGGATTCAAGCACCCATGGGTTGAAAGCATTCCAAAGATATATAAATTCCAAAAAGCAAGCCTTGATTTTACCATTTTATAGAAGGGGAACCATTTTACTTTGACATTGTATCTAATGGGACTTGAGCATCTATGGATTTTGCTATCCACAGGCATCCTGGAACCAACCCCCAGTGGATACCAACTGTACTGAGAAAGTGGACATACTAGGGCATGGATGATTCTGACCTTAGTATTTAAACCAATTCACTGCATTGTCTTATATATTATGTGAGCTCAAAGGGAAGCCTCTTAGAATTCAATGCAGTTTACTCCCAGGTAAACTGATGTACATTTTCAACCTTAGAATGTAAGCACAATCCAGGAAAGCCATCTTCAGCTTTTTCATTCCGTAGAATGAAAACAGGAATGTTGTACAACCTAAACATGATTAAGCTTCTCATCCCAACATCTAAAATTGGCCTCCACCCCATTGGCATGTGATATTTCTCCAGGAATTGCTAGCATATTCTGTGGTGATAAGGACTAGCAACTTGTTTTCACGAAAAGGAAAAGCAGAACACTAGCATTCAGAGGTTGCTGGAGGTTGCACCCACTATTAAGCCATGTCGGTATATATACAGATCCAGTCTTCTCTGGATTTTTGACTCCCATGAAAGTGTGGGGAGCTAGAGCCTGACTATTTGCAATGTACATTGTTTTGTTGTTCTCTAAGAGGAATTCCTCCTCACACCCCTGTTTTATAAGCATTGCAGCAAGCGAGGCCAACAATCTGTCTTGGGAGATGGAAGGGCAAGGCAGCACCACCTCTGCAGATTAATTGAAATTAAACACTTTCATGCCATTTCATGCATTAAGCAACCTGTCACAGAAGCAAACCAGCTAGCACAGTGATTTCTAGGAAAAGAAATTAGTATATGAATGACTGCTTACTGTGAATATGGTCCTGGGTTCAGTTCCAGGCCTTTTGTGTTAAACAGGTAACAAGAAGTCAGAATCACAGAATCACAGAATCCTAGAATTGGAAGAGACGCCAAAAGCCATCCAATCCGCCCCTATTCTGCCTTGCAGGAAGATGCATTCAAAGCACCCCCAAGAGATGATGCAAAAAATAGCTAAGGAGAAACTAACAATATAATAACACTCTATTACAACAATGTAGCTATAATACATTTAATTGGGGGGGGGGAATAATAGGTATCTCATAATATCATTTTTACATTCAGAGATTGGTGGAAAGGCTGGAAAAACTGCATCATGGATACTGATTTTCAAAGTTGACACTTAGCTAGAAGATAATTTTATTACAACTGATGAAGAAATATCAAAATGACTTTTAAAAACTCTGGAGGTAGTCGTCTTCTAATACCATTTACTATCTATCTAGTACCTTCAGTTTCCATGACTTATACTGCTACATTACTACAACCAGCATTGAATTGCCTATGGTCTATTATACCTTGTGGAAATCGTATTGCTGGAACAGAGTTTGTGAAGAATTCAACATGGATTTTGTTTTTTTACCAGAGGAAGCACAGGGGACATAGTGTCTGCAGGATCTGATTTCATTGGATTATTTACTACAGGAACAGTTACTTATCTTCAGAATATAATGTGCACCATTATGGTATAGATTTTTTCTGACCTTCAGTGTTGTTGATTCATATCAGTTGTGGTTAGTATGCTTTATCCCATCCATATCATAGAATCAAAGAATCATAGAATCATGGAGTTGGAAGAGACCCCAAAGGCCATCCATTCCAATTCCTGCCATGCAGAAACTCATAGTCAAAGCATCCCTGACAGATAGCCATCCAGACTCTGTTTAAAGAACTCCAAAGAAGGAGACTCCATCATTCTCCACTGAGGGAGTGTGTTCCACTGTTAAACAGCCCTTACTGTCAGGAAGTTCATCCTGATGTTTAGGTGCACCTCTCTGAATTTTAATCTGCAAAATGCTGACACTGATGGGCATTTGGCCAGTATAAGGCATTAAACCTGGCAGTCTTGAGTCCTAGGATCTCCCCCAAAGACAACATACAGTACTGGGATGTGAAGGCTACCAAACCCATGAGATGGAAACCTAGGTGAAGGGACTAGATTAAGAAGGGGAGGGATAAAAACTGGTGGCCCAGACTAATGAGGCTTTGATCCTTGATTCAATGTCAGCAAAGATGAAAAGAGAACATTAGGGCTTTTACCCCCATAAGGGGAAAAAGCCCTCCAGCTGCCACTTGAAACAGAATAATTGGATAATTAAAAGGCCTTCCCGTATGTCAAATTTTATTTAGATGCCTCCTTGATTCCATGCTGGAATGTGTCACACAGTTTCTTTCTTAAAAAAAAAAAAAAACCCCACACCATCCACCTTAAAAGATCTTGCTGGTGAAAACAGCAGCATTGAGGCCCCTAATGAAGCTCTCTTGGTTCTGATGTATTGAGGGAAACTGAGATGCTGGGAAGCAAAGATGCCAAGAACTGCTCAGATTTTGTTTGTTTGTTTGCTTGCTTTTTGGCTTTAAATGTTATTAGCCTAAAATAAAAGCCAGTGTAGTGTACTTGTTTGAGTGATGGACTACTGTACTGAAAGCCCAGGATGATGATGATGATGACGACTGTGGTCTCTCCACATTCATTGGGCTTAGGGGTGAAGAATTTCCATGAATGGGGAAAAACTACAAATGAAAAATGCTATTCTTTTTCTCTAAGGGAACACTAAGAGTAGACCACAAGTTGAACATGTGTCAACAGTGCGATGCAGCAGCTTATAAGGCCAATGCGATTTTAGGCTGCATCAATAGAAGTATAGTGTCAAGTTCAAGAGAAGTAACAGTGCCACTATATTGGTCAGGCCCCACCTAGAATATTGTGTCCAGTTCTGGGCACCACAATTCAAAAAGGACATTGAGAAATTGGAGCATCCAAAGGAGGGTGACTAAAATGGTGAAGGGTCTGGAAACCGTGCCCTATGAGGAAAGACTCAGGGAGCTGGAGATGTTTAGCCTGGAGAAGAGAAGGTTAAGAGGTGATATGATAGCCCTGTTTAAATACTTGAAGGGCTGTCATATTGAGGAGGGAGTAAGTTTGTTTTCTGCTGCTCCAGAGAGTAGGACACAATGGAGCAATGCATGGAAGCTCCAGGAGAAGAGATTCCAGCTCAACATTAGGAGGAACTTCCTGACAGTAAGGGCTGTTCGACAGTGGAGCAAACTTCCTCGGCGTGTAGTGGAGTCTCCTTCCTTAGAGGTCTTCAAACAGAGGCTGGATGGCCATCTGTCAGGGATGCTTTGATTTAGATATCTTGCATGGCAGAATGGGGTTGGACTGAATGGCCCTTGTCGTCTCTTCCAACTCTATGTGATTCTATGATTCTACCTCTCTAGGAATCTCCAGATCCTGCAGTGCAACTCTATGGTCAACATCTGCCAGAGGTTCATCATAGAATCATGCTGGAGGTCCTACAAGTGTTTCCTCTAGGAACTTCTAGGTTCTCCAGCCCAACTCTATGATCAACGTCTGGTAGAGTTGCATTGCAAGACCTAGATATTCCTAGAAAATACAGAGTAATAAAATGTAGTTTAGTTCCAGGTTTGTTAGGAAACAATTATATCATATTATTATAATCAATGCATCATGTAAAATGTAGACATCATGGTAATTGCATGACAACACTTGGAACAGAGGAAATAACACACACACACACACACACACACACACACACACACACGGCCCTTCCAGCTGTTCATGGAGGGATGGCTGATTTTCCAAGCCAGAATGAAACTTCTGCACTTCATGCAACCTTGCAGCAGCTTTATTGCTCCCTCCAAAGAATCCCGGGACGTCTAGTTTGCTGTGGTTGTTAAAATACCAAAGAGTCCTTCTGCCTGCTCTGCTAAACAAGTCTGCAGTGCATGTAAATAGCAGGTCTTGATGGCTTCCATGCCAGTTGGGTGGTGAAGCCTTTCTGGGTTCTAGTCCAAGCTTTAACGGAGCAGTCCAAAGTGCCGAATCCCAGCCTCTTAAAATTGGTTTGCCTACCCATTTTGGGGGAGGAAAGTATCCAGTGCTTTGGGTACATCACTTGAAGTTCTCCTAAGACTCAAGAGTGGTTTCATGGTCACAATTACATGAAAGCCACCAAGCAGTGACTAGGACATCTCTTGCCATATTTGTGCAAAAATAAGTGGGAGCAAGGGTCTTTAGCCTCACTTGCACACCACTGAATTGCCCCTGCATTGCCAATCCCACCCAAAAGTGGCAAAAGGGACTTTG
The DNA here is from genome assembly GCF_019175285.1 of Sceloporus undulatus. NCBI lineage: Eukaryota > Metazoa > Chordata > Lepidosauria > Squamata > Phrynosomatidae > Sceloporus > Sceloporus undulatus. Next base: position 4,781,946 of record NC_056527.1, on the reverse strand, counting down.
CAAGAGAGAACCAGGGGCAGAAAAGGGGGCTTTCTCTTCCCTTCTCCCACCCATTGATCTTCTCTGGCCAGTCATATCCACCCCCTGGGTTTTTATTGCCATTTTCTACATAAAACTGGGTCATTTTACCCTGAGTTGTAAATGCAGAAGAAGAAAAAAAAGAGGGGCAGAATGGCCATTGTAATGCAAAAGAGACCTCAGTCAAGTGTTGAATTTAGCATCCTCTGGTGAAACCCATTCAAGCTAATGTGAAAATGGCTCTAGTGGTTCTCATGTCAGTGGGGAGGTGAGTCCGCTCTGAATTGTAGTCCAAACTTTGTAAGAGTCATCACCTTTGTCAGCCAAAGAGGTTCGCTGAGCATCTTCAGATGTTGTTGTTGTTGTGTGATTTCAAGTTGTTTCCACTTACAGTGACCCTAAGGCAAACCTACCATGGGGTTTCCTGGGGCTGAGAGTGGGTAACTTGCCCAAGGTTTGCCCAGTGGGTTTCCATTGCTGACTGGGAAATCGAACCCTGATCTCCCGAGTCCTAGGTCTGATCTGCCTTGCAGAAATAAAGCAGTTTGACACTGCTTTAACTGCCATCCGTATATGTTATGGAATTCCAGAGTTTGTAGTTTTGTGAGCTATTTAGCCTTCTCTGTCTGAGACCCCTGGTGCCACAACAAACTACAGATCCCAGGATTCCATAGCATGGAGCCACAGCAGTCAAAGCAGTATCAAACTGCATTATTTCTGCAGTGCATATTAGACCAGAATCCAAACACTCAAACCAATACACCACATTGGCCCTCTAAATTACAGATATGTAAATTCAAAACTACATTACTATATATACATAGAAATTAGAATGCACCAATGTTGTCCTGATCTATAGCCTTGTTTGGCCCAGTTTTTCGTGCTGCATTGTCTGTTTTGTTGGTTTATAAATGGCCAACATCGCAAGAACTGCCAACTTGCCATTATGTCTTTGCAAACCTCTTATTTGTTCATTTATTACAGTTGGTCACACACAGTTATGCAGTCTCTAGATCTTCTTATTTTGGTCAATATTAGGAAGGGATAAAAAGAAACATGCCACCATTTTGGGTTTTTTAAACATCTATTAATATTTTATGTGTTAAAAACAACTTTCAATAAGCATCAACTCACATCGCATACAAAAAAGACAAACAACAACAATGCACAGACAACCTACAACCACAAATACAAAACCAATATAAATTACAATCCTAGCTATTTAAAATGTTGTAAACCTGTTCTTCCATCTCCTTTTGGGGGCCAAGTTCCCACATTTAATTTTATTTTTCTTCTAGAAATACAGAAATATATCTCTGTGGTTTCAATAAATGTATTTATTTATTTATTTGGAGGGGACGAAGGAATGCAATAATCCATAATCCATAAGTGTAATGCACAACACTTAAATTACTGGTTTAGTTAATATAAAATGGTTTGATATGAATAAGATTTAGATAAGGTAATTAAGAATGGCTCATAAATGTGATTTGTTACATATTGTATGTGGAATGCTATGTAAAAGATATTTTTAAATACTATTTTATGTAATAATAATAAAAGGGAATAAAAGGGAAAAAAGTGTAATGCACAACGGGGAAGGAAGTTTTATGCTCTTGCCGTCGCAACATCATCCCACCTTAACCTTGGTCCTTGGTTACTTTTTAATTTTTATTTTCTGAAAAATGGAGAAAGGTCCCCAGATGCCCCCAAGAAGATGCTTTTAAAACATAACAAGTAAATGTTACTCGCTGTACTAAAAGCCATTAACCATTAGCATAATACCTGATGGGCGAGAAGGAAATTGTTATATGCTTGTTATCACAACAAAGCAAGTAGTTGCACTAAACCTGTGACTTCTAGCATGTGCTTCTCAAGAATCGAGAAGAAGGTGAACAATCCAAATGTGGGCAAAAATCCCTTAAAATGACCTTTTAAAAAGAGGGTCTGAAATAACAAGGATATGTTAACCTGTTATACGAGAGTGGGAACCATGTAACTTTGTTGTTGTTGTTGTCCTTGAGTGATTTCAAGTTGTTTCCACTTATGGTGACCCTAAGGTGAACCTATTGTTGGGTTTTCTGGGGCTGAGAATGTGTGACTTGCCCAAGGTCTCCCAATGGGTTTCCTTGGCTGAGTGGGGAATCAAACTCTGATCTCCAGAGTCGTAGTTCAGTGTTCAAATCACTACACAACCACTCTTTTGTTGTTGTTGTTGTTGTTGTCATTGTTGCTGTGTGCCTCCAAGTCATTTTTTACTAATGGTAACCCTAAGGTGACCCTATCATAGGGTTTCCTTGGCATATTTCTTCAGAGGGGTTTTTGCCATTGCTATCCTCTGAGGCTGAGAGATTGTGATGTGCCCAAGGTTGGCCAGTGGGTTTTTGTGGCTGAGAGGGGACTTGAACCCTGGTCTCCAGAGTCTTAGTCCAATGTTCAAACCACACTGGCTCTCACATCACACTCTTGAGGATTGTAATTTCTGGCATTCTTTACCAATAGCTGTGTTGGCTAGGGATGATGAGAGGTGCACTGCAACAACACTGGGAGGGCTGCATGATTCCATCCCTTTATTAAGTCAAAACCATAAGGTTGTGTTAACATTAAAACACAAAAAGCAGAGACTGTTAGTATATTCTTGTTATCACCCAGAAAGCAGCAATGCCCAGGAATCAAAAGCCCAAGGAACACTGTGGTGCTTGTAAAAGAAAGGTTTATGAATATACATTCCCACATCATCCTAGGGGTGCATCTTCATCGGACATGGTAGCACTTTGAAATCCCAGAATCCCATAGCATTGAGCCATGGTGGTTAAAGCAATGTCAAACCAGGTTATTTTGGTGGTGCAGATGCAGCCAAAAGGACTCTATTGAGGTTGTCATAGTTTAGATATATCATGAGTTGATGTGACTCACTGGAAAATATGATAATGTTAGATAGAATGGAAAGCAAAAGGAAAAGAGGACGATCTTAAGACCGGGTGGATGGTCCTAATCTAGGAAGCCACAGCCCTGGCTTTGCAAGACCTGAGCAGGGCAGTCCATGAGTGGAGCTTTTGGAGACCTCTCATTCTTAAGATTGCCAAAAGTGGAAGCTGACTTGATGACAAACAACAACAAATGTCCCAAAGTGAGTCCCTGTCCTGCCATCTGCATTGCCACCTTTTCTGGCTCTCCCTGCTGCAACCAGATGTCAATTGCTGCTCTCACTGAGGTGCCTAAGAGCTCCCTTTGCCACCTTTCCTTTATCTTTGGGTTTATGACTCAGAAGATGATGGTTCCCAGACATCAAACAACACAATAGGTTCCCCTTTGGAGTGTATGTGGAAAGGTTAGGATATTTTTTGATGTGTGTGTGTGTGGGGAGAGAGAGAGAGAGAGAGAGAGAGAGAGAGAGAGGCTGTTTGCATGAGAGCAGGAACATGGCAGAGCAACATTTCTGTTGCCCTAAGAATGAAAACACATGTTAGATGCTAGAGTGCATACCCTTTGCTCAGTTAAAGCCCCCCCCCCCAGCTAAATGTTTGATAGAATCATAGAAACATGGTGGGGAGTCCAAGGGTCATCTAGATCAACCCCTTGCCAAGGCAGAAATCCACCTCAAAAACCTCCCTAACATATAGACATCCAACCTCGGTGAAATTATGGTATTAAGAAATGCAACAGTAGTTGTGGTTGCTAGCAGGGGAACTGGAATGTCACAAGACAGAAGGCAGATATAGGGTCTTTCAGGTACTGTTGGGTGATATATGCATAGTCAGTGGTGGAGGATGATAGGAACTGCAGTCCTACTATATCTGGACTCAGTGCCAGAGCTAGGGACAGAATACTTGAGAGAAAATCAGTTCCTTGCCTCTCCAAGGATTGATTCTGCGGCTCAGGTCTGGGGATGGTTGTAGGGTTGTTGCTCAGAGAGACACCTATCCAGTTCCGCCGCGGAGTAAGCAAGCACTCCAAGATTCACCCCAGAATATATGTCGAAATGTACAAGTCTACCCCGCAGAGCCAGTGGCTGCACCTAATGGCTTTTGTGTCAATGAGGTGGCCCATCCCTTCTGGCTTTTAGTCTAGAGTATCAAGGAGCCATCAAACTACTAAACTATGTGGCCCTAAACAGGTTCAGCACCTTGGACAGCTCCTTTGAAAAGCCAAAGCGATTCACACAATTCCTAGAATCATGGAGTTGGAAAGGAGGTTGGCTTGGACCGTAGAGTCAAATCCCTTCACTCAACCTCCAGCCAACCTCCGAAGATGTCCAGAGAAGACGACCCCATCACCTCTCTCAGAAAATGGTTCTATCAGAGAACCACTCTTGTTGTTCTTCTTGTTGTTAAATGCCCTGAAGTCGACTTCAACCTATGGTGACCCTATGAATGAGAGACCTCCATGTCACCCTGCCCTCCTCCGCCCTGCTCAGCTCTTGGAGATTCATGGCCATGGCTTCTCTGCTTGAGTCCATCCATCCATCTGGAATGGGGTCTTCCTCTTTTCCTACCTCTTTGCATTTTAGCAAGCATTATTGTCTTTTTTAGTGAGTCCTGTCTTCTCATGATATGGCCAAAGTAGGACAGCCTTAGTTTATTCACATCAGCTTCTAGGGAGAGTTTGGGTCTGATTGGCTCAAGGACCACATCCATTAGCAGGCTACGGGATTTGCAGAACTCTGCTCCAGCACCACATTTCAAATGAGTTGATTTTCTTCCTATGAGCTTCCATCACTGTCCAACTTTCACAAATGGGAAATACAATGGCATGGACCAACGTAACTTTAATATTTAATGGTATATCTTTACACTTCACTATCTTGTCTGGTTCTTTCAGAGCTGCCCTTCCAAGATCTAGTCTTCTGATTTCTTGACTGCAGTCTCCATTCTGATTAATGACTGAGCCAAGGTGTGGAAAATATTGAATTATTGCAAGGTTTTCATTGTCTCCTTTAAAGATATTCCTTTCCATGTTCAATCAAAATCTACCCTCCTGTAACTTTAAACCATTAGACCTGGTCCTACCCTCTAGGGCAGCAGAGAATAGGCCTGCCCCATCCTCTCTGTGCCAGCCTTTGGGGTATTGAAAGAGAGCAACCATGTCACTCATCAATCTTCTCCTCACCAGGTTGTACATGCCCAGCTCCTCCAACCTTTGCTCATATGCAGGTGACCAGATTTCATAACTGTAAAGCAGTGCTTCTCAATTATTTTCTGTCATGCCCCCCTTAGGAAGAAGAAAACATTTCGTGACCCCGCGCGACTGTAAATAGTATTTGCCGAGGTCAAATGAGCCCCCCCTTTACGGAGCATCGTGCCCCCCCTGGGGGGTGTGCCCCACTATTTGAGAAGTACTGCTGTAAAGGAAGACAAAGCACCGTAAAATGTAGTATATTCAAGAAAAAATGTAGGACATTACAAAATAAGAGCTAAAAACACTAATAGAAATAAAAAAAGTCATGGTTCTTAATCATGCTAAAAATAGAGGATATTTTGGAATTCTTCCTGGACAGAAGGATGAAACATAGGTGAAAATGTGGCCCTCTAGGCAAGAGTACGTAGTGATGAAGGTATAGGTATGTTGGAAGAAGATGTGGGTATGGAAAAGGGATGACAAAAGTAGATGAATGGCTTTGGATGAAATGAAGAGAACTGAATGTGAAGGTTGGAATATGGAGGTGATGAGGATTGTTAGTTGTGGTATATAATGGTTAGAAGGAATGTTTTATGTGTTCGTATGTAGGTTAATTTGTGTTTGGAAAGTTGTTTATGTGCTTAAATAATTTTTTTTTTTAAATCGACAAAAATGTGACTCTCTAGATTTCACTTGGCTTGCAGTTCCCAGCATTCCTCACCATCGGCTGCACTTGCTATGGCTGTTGGGTGTTGCAGTTCAGCCTCTGGAGAGTTGCAGTATGCCTACCCCTCTACTGAAGCATGGTAGCCCAGAAATTCATAGCAGAGATTCCCACTAGACACTAGAGGTTGTCGTGCTCATAGGTCAATCTGGTTCCCCATTGAAGATGTCCTGTTCTCCATGTCTTTTGTCCTCCTTGTTGCCCTTCTCTGAACCTGTTCCATCTGTATGCTTCTTAAAACGAGGTGTCCAGAAATGAACCCAGTACTCCAGATGTGGCCCGACTGGTGTAGCATACAAGGGGACTGTTGCTTCCCTGGATTTGGAAACTATGCTTCTATTAATGCAGGCCAAGATAGCATTGTCCTTTCTTGGGCAGAACCCAGGGACCCAAGCCACTGCTGTGGATCCTTGCAAGGCCTCAACGTGACTCCTGTCAATACAAAGGTTAATTAAGGTTAATGAACATGCCAGTTCAAAGGAGGAACCGGAGGACTCCTGAACACCCCCTCTGGTTGCCATGAATCATTTTGCTTCTTCATGTACTGTACATGGCAGCTGGCCAGGATCATCGCTGGCATCAAAGAGGATGCTGCTCCACACGACCCGTCAACTTGTGAACCTGGTAATTTCAGAGGTGCTCCGAGCCAGCGCCTTTGCCAAACATTGCAGATTGGGTGGCTGGATTGGAAAAAGGGGTGGTGGGTGTGTATGTTTATGTGCGGTGTGAGTGTGTTAGTTAAGAAATGGAGCAAAAGAGGCCATTGAATGCCTCCCAATACTAGAATTGGCACCTTAGCTTATGCACTCTTTCAGCTTCCCTATTCATGAAAGAAATTGCTAGAAGTTTCCAATGTGGTGTAGTGGTTTGAGCATTGGACTATGGCTCTGGAGGCCAGGGTTTGAATCCCAGCTGAGCCATGCGAATCCATTGGGTGGCTTTGGGCAAGTCGCACTCTCTCAGTTTGAGAGGAAGGCCCCTCTGAAGAAACCCCAAAACAGCCTCGCCTTTGGGTCACCATAAGTCAGAAACAACTTGAAGGCGCATGACAACAACAACAACAAAACCCCTGAAGAAACTATGGCTGAGATTCTAGAGAAGCTGCATTGCTGTTGTTGTTGTTGTTGTTGTTGTTGTTGTTGTGTGCCTTCAAGATGCTTCCAATATATCCATGATCCTGCATGTGTTGTGTGTTGTTTATTTTCAAGTTGTTTCCCACTCATGGCAACTCTAAGGTGAACCTGTCACAGGGTTTCATTGGCAAGTTTGTTTAGAGGGGGCTTGCCATTGCCATCCTCTGAGGCTGAGAGAGTGTGACTTTCCCAAAGTCACCCAGCAGATTTACATGGCTAAGCTGCGATTCAAACCCTGGTCTCCAGAGTTGTAATCCAACACTCAAACCACTCTGGTTCATCCATGATCCTAAGGCACCACTACCATGGGGTTTTCTTGCCAAGACTATTCGGAAGGGTGTTTGCTTTTGCTTTCCTCTGAGCTGAGAGTATGTGACTTGTCCAAAGTCACCCAGTGGGTTTCAATGGCTGAGCAGAGATTTGAACTCTGGTCTCCCAGACTCCTAGTCCAACATGCAAACCATTGCACTATACTGGCTCTGGATGTTTAGTCAGAGGAGCTTTCCCCTTGCCTTCCTCTGAGGCAGAGACTGTGACTTTCCCAAGATTGCCAAATGGGTTTTCATGGCTGAGAGGGGATTCGAACCCAGATCTTCCATGGTGCTAGGCCAACACTAATCAAACCAGTACATCCACTCCAGCCCTCAACTGGAATGTCTCTGTTTATTTGCTCCTGGGCACCACAGGGACTCTTGTAGTCTCTCCATCACTGTTTCAAGCAGTTTCTAATTTATTTGGCAGTTTCACACCTTTCTATCTGCCCAGCCCTGCAAGCAAACTGAGGCTTTTTATACCTCCATCCCAACCTCAGGAAGATGGAGGGTTTTTATTTACCTCTAGGAATAAGGCTGGCTTGGGGAGTGTAACTCACAACACTTCAGGGGCACAGTTTGGGAAAAGTAACTTGGGGGAATTACTGTTCCTAGCATCCCCCAAACAGTGTGGGTTACTTGTTTTGCACTTATCTTAGTCATTCCTAAAATAAATGCTACTGGAAGAGAGCCATGACAAGATTGCTGACTACCTCCATTTCATTTTTTATTCTCCTGGACCTAGGCTGATCAATAATGTCACAGTCAGTTGCTCCAACTCCAACTGAGGCTGCATCCACACTGCAGAAATAATACATCTTGACACCACTGTAACTCCCATGGCCCAAGGCTATGGAATTCTGGGATTTGTAGTTTTGTGAGATATTAATCATTCCCTGGCAGAGAGCTCTGATGCACCACCAAATTCAAATCCCAGGATCCCATAACACTGAGCCATGGAAGTTAAAGTGGGATCAAAATGGATTATTTCTGCAGTGTCGATGTAGCCTGAGACTCAAGACAGGTATAAAATTTTCAGCCACTTCATTTTGGACTCAGTTTAAGATGCTGATTTTGAGCATTTGAAACTCCAAACAGCTCAAGATCTGGACATACAGTTGGTCCTCCTTTTCCATGGATTCAACCATCTCCAGCTTAAAAATATTTTAAAACATATATAGATTAAAAAAAAAAAAAGCAAACCTTGATTTTGCAATTTTATATAAGGGACATCATTTTACTATGCGATTGTATTTAATGGGACTTGAGTATCCACAGATTTTGTTATGCTCAAGAGGTCCTGGAACCAAACCTCAGCGGATATCAAGGGCCCACTGTCCTAAAGCAAGATGGTTAAAATGTGGACCTCTAGATGTTGCTTGGCCTGCAGTTCCCAGCATTCTTCACCATCAGCTGTGCTTGCTGGGAGCTGTAATTTAACATCTGGAGAGTCCCAGTATGCCCACCCCTCTTCTCAAGCATGGTATTTTTCGGAGGCTTCCTAGAGTTTGGAAATCCATAGCATATTCCCACTAGAAAGTGGCTGAAAAGTCTTGAGGTGCATCTACACATTTGAAATAAAGCAATTTGACACCACTTTAAGTGCCGTGAGTCCATCCTACCAAAAAACCCCAAACCAATCAACCAACCAACAAAAAACCCTGGGATTTGTAGTTTGGTGAGGTACCATAAAGATAAGACTGTCATACTTTGGAGTCATCATGAGAAGACAAGACTCGCTGGAGAAGACCATAATGCTTGGCAAGGCAGAGGGTATTAACTGAGGTTCACCAAAACAGAAGAATGCAAACCCAACAGCTCTTGGAATCCCAGGGTGGCAGAAACATTATGTTTTAAGACTCCAACTCCCATAATCCTTCCACCAGTATTGCTATCTTTCTGACAGATCCCTGGTAGGGGCACTTTCTTTGTAAACAGAGGCTTTTGCTGCCTAGGCTTGTCTCTTCGATGACCACTCTGGCCTCCGCCCCATGCGTGGCTGTACATCACTAATATCTACTCTTTCTGAGATGGGTTGGAGGGTGTGGGGATGGTGGGAAGGGTGGCATTTGCTTCGGCAGCAGTTCTCAGGCTCTCAGCTTGCGTTCTGCTCTGGCCATAAACACTAATTTAGACCCTGACACAAGGCAAATCACTGTTTACCAACGGGGGGCTGATGTCAAAGAGCATCATTATGCGGCATGTACTGACTGCGCCGCGGTTTTGGTTGGCCTTTGTGCCATAGAAGATGAGAAAGGCCTACTTAGAGGAGGAAAATGTAAGATGTGAGAAGATATCTTACACCAACCCAGACCAAGACAGCACACTATATCCAGACTGGCATTTGGCATGGTGGGGTCTCAGGAGGATACCCTCCAACATTTCACAGGTGAAAAATGGAAGGTGTATGGTCAAACAACATTCGAATGTGATCAAGATGGTGAAACGTTTTAACAAGAAAGAACATGCAAGCTAGGAGAGGCTGCAGACTTTTGCTTTTGCCTCAGCCTCCTGGGAAGGGCGAGATCCCACCCCTTCCTCTCCCCATTGCTGAAGTGAAGGCATTGGCATGAATGAAGGCTGACTTCCTGGATGCTGTGGGATGGAGAGGAGAAGAGAGACAGTGTGATTTGAGGCATCCATGGCATTGTTGTTGTTGTTGTGACCAAGAAGCCCTTGCCAGCCTCCTAGCGTAACTAGGTTGAGCAGTGACCTTTGCTGTAAGGCTGGCATGAGCAAGAGGCTTCTTGGTCACTGCTCAACCGGCTGCTTGGTTGCTGCTCCCTTTGCACCTGGTCACTCTTGGAGCAGCAACTGAATAGCTGGCTGAGCAGCAGCTGAGAAACCTCCTGCCCAGGCCAGCCTTGATACGGTTTGTCGTTGTGTGCCTTCAAGTAGTTTCCAATTTATGGCGACCCTAAGGCAACTTTATAATGAGGTTTTCATGGCAAGATCTGTTCGGAGGAAGTTTGCCCTTGCCTTCCCCTGAGGCTGAGAACGTGTGACTAGTTCAAGGTCACCCAGTGGTTTCCAACACTCAAGCCACTAAGCCACACTGGCTCTCAAAGTTTAGTCTGATCTGTCAAGGAGTTATGATAGATTAGATTAAAACCCAGGGGGAATTCACTACCACCCCCTTGAGATGGGAATCGCTAGCTCACCGGTGTGTTACTATTCTCAACTACCAGCAGCTTTTCCTCCTGGAAATGTCTCCCTGGCATTCCTCTTAATTAGCTGGATGCATATTTTTTGCAAAAAACCTTCACTTGCTTCTCTTTATTCCACCCTAAAATTATGCCCTTTTTAACGTACGTACTGCTTAGAGATACACTCGGATGACATTAGCACCGTCTGTCAGTCATCACCTCTTCAGGCTAAACATGTTTAATTCTTTTCATCTTTCCTCACAAATTAAAAATCTTTCCGCAACTTCCAAATAACTTCATCAAAACCTCCGCCACCCGCCGGCTGCCCCACCACCTTCCCTTTCCTCCAGCTCCCCAAGCCTCTTGGCTCCCAAGTTTGGTTTGGAAGCGATATGTGTCATGATAAGATTGGGGGGTTAGATCAGTGATGACGAGAAACGTCTGATGTCTAACCCACACGATTTACCCCACAGCGAGCCACAAAGCACAGTGCGAAGGTGTTTGGAGGAAAGGTGAAGGAGACAACTCTAGGTGAGACTAGGATGAGAGCAGAACCATAAAGGCTGGAGAATGAAGAGGGCTATTAGTCAACTTTGCATTGTACTGCTGGGTCTCCATTAAAGGGATATCCTATTGAAGAGGGAGCAAGCTTGTCTTCTGCTGCCCCACAGACCAGGACATGGAGCAATGGATCCAAGTTACAGGAAAAGAGATCCCGCCTAAACACTAGGAAGAACATCCTAGAAGTAAAAGGGGTTCAACAGTGGAAGAAGCTGCCTTGGAGGGTGGTGGAGTCTTTTTCTTTGTAGGTTTTTATACAGAGGCTGGATGGTCATCTGTCAGGAATGCCCTGAGTTCTGCCAACCTTAGGGCAATTTCTAAAGGGACCTGAGGTACTATAGTATTTTATTTATTTATTTTTGGTGGCAAGGAGGCATCAAAGATTAGTTTTCCTTCACGCTTTAATTACAGAACTTTAATACAGTGAGACCTTTCATATCTTTTGGGGATGGTTCCAGGATAACCCCCCTGGATACCAAAATCCGTGGATGCCCAAGTCCCATTAAATACAATGGGGCAGTAAAATGGGGCCCCTTATATCAAATGACAAAATCAAGCGTTGTATTTAGGATTTGTTTTTGAATATTTTCAAGCCATGGATGGTTGAATCCATGGATAAAGACTCAGTGGATATGAAGGGCCAACTCAAAATGCCATAGGTGCACCTTTTTGGAATCATGGGATTTGTAGTTTGGTGAAGCTATGGTAAAGAATTCTAAAGATCTCACAAAAGTACAAATTGCAGGATTTCATAGGGCAGCTATGAGTCGAACTCATTGTAGCGGAAGCAACTGATCTGTTTTAGCAATAGGAACTGGGGAGATTGGCACCCAATGCGAGACCCGTTCTTGACTCATCTCAGTTTTACTAATCGCTCTCTACAAGGGTTAATCCAGTGACAACTGCTGTCTTATTATGGCATTAATTCCTGTTTTATGTTTTTGATTCCTTGCTGAATGTAGTTGCCTGACAGCAGGAAATTGTTCCAAAGTAGCTGCGAAACAAGGAATTGGAAGACGGCCCCAGAATCGCTGGCTGTTGGCACCGGATAGATTCACCTGTACAGTGTGAAATGACACGGTCATATTTATGGGAAATAAAACGTGAACATAATCCTCCCTAAACACAGCTGATATCTGAGGCTTGAAAACATCGGAACGAAATAGCAAGTTGAGACTTTCATCTCTGCGCACGTGTGTGTTTTGTGAGTATGTGTGTTGCAGGTGCAGGATTTTTAAAAATGCCTTTGGAGGAACTGTTATCTAGTCTTATGCTGGGAGAGCCAGTGGGGCATAGTGGTTCGAGTGTTGGACTAAGACTGGAGACCAGGGTTCGATTCCTGCTCAGCCATGGAAACCATCATCCTCAGAGGATGGCAATAGTAAACCTCTTCTGAACAAACCTTTCCAAGAAAACCCCATGACCTTAGAGTTGTTAGAAGTCAGAAACAACTTGAAGGTAAACAACAACCACAAAGTTTTACGCTGAATGTTTCCATTGCTGAATTCAGTGTCTGAATGTAAGAGTTCTTGTTCAGAATTCACATTTATAGTTTGAAAGCCGATTTTCACCTGGAAAGCCAACTGCTTCTGCATCTTATCAGGCATCAAATATTTGCTCATATATATATATATATATATATATATATATATATATATATACCTAAATGGTCTGCTTCTCTGGCTCAGCCGTGAATATCACCATCACGGGTTCTTCAAAGTCACATATTAAATTCTGTTGCATGTCAGCCCTCAAATGCTATAAACCTCCGCCGTGTGTCGCTACAAAATACTGACAAGAGCTGGAACAGAACCGAAATTTGTAAAATATATGCCAACTATACAATGATCATTCAAAAATGGTTGACAAGGCGGCAGCAAATATCTGGAGAACATTTGATATAAAAACACTCAGAAGAAGAAAAAATGGAAGAGAATCAATTGGTTTTATATGTGCTTTTAAACCAATGCTGTGTATTTTAACTGGTATGTGTTTTAACTCATGTTAACTGATACTATGTGTTGTATTTTGATTTGTTGCTGTTCCCCACCTTGATTCATGGGGAGACATGGGTAAATCATCATCATCATCATCATCATCATCATCACCACCACCACCACCACCTTCCAGGTTCTGAGCAGATCAAAAGTAAGTTGCTTCAACTAATAATAATAATAATTACTGAAGCAAATTACATTCAGATCTGATCCGAATGACAGACCCTGGATATATGGACACTGCAGAATTAAAGTAGTTTTACACCACTTTAACTATTGTTTCTTCATCCTGTGGAATCCTGGGATTTATACTTTGGAGAGATATTCAACCTACTTTAATTCTGCAGTGTGGATACATTTCAAATCCAATAACAATTTGGTGTTGAAGGAGGGTGAGCAATTTTTTTTCTTTTGTCCACCTATGGAGTGTTAACATCATTGGTAGAACATGCAAAAGTTACCTTTTTTTGGATGGTAACATCCAGAATGCCCACCCTTAAGCTTAAGGCTTTCCAAATTTAAATCTGGAGAAGGCTCTCATATCTTTAATGCTTGGGGAGAAAAAGGACAGAGCCAGCTCACAAGCAACAACTCCTGAAATTCCCTCTCCTACACAACTATGGCTGCATCTGCACTGGAGAAATGATGCAGCTTGACACCGCTTGAACTGCCACGGCTCCATGCTGTGGAATTCTGGAAAGTGTAGTTTTGTGTGCTGCTTTGCCTTCTCTGTGAGAGAGCTCTGGTGCCACGACAAACTCCAAATCGCAGGATTCCACAGCATAACAGAGAGGAAGGAATCTCAGGATGAGAGCACTGTCTTAGAAAGTTTTTATTTCCCTTATTTGTTAGACTCAGGTTGCATCTGCCCTGCAGAAACAAGGCAGTTTGACACCACCTTAACTGCCATGGCACAATGCTATGGAATCCTGGGGTTTGCAGTTTTGTGAATTGTTTTGCCTCCCCTGTCAGAGAACTCTGGCACCCCAACAAAGTAAAAATCCCAGGATTCCATAGCACGAAGCCATGGAAGTTAAAGAGATGTTGAATTTCCTCCATCCCTTAGTTTTGATGAAGTCAAGGACAGTTACTAGTGCTCTCTCCAGTTTCTACAATGGCAACATCACCTGAGCTGCGTGTGAGTGTGTGTGTGTGTGCACATTTGTGGCAGGAGTGTTGCCATGAAAGCACCCCCCGCCCATGTCTCCCAGCACCCATTGCTGCCCTGTCAGATTAAAATGCCCTTTGCAATGATAAGGGTCACAGCTTTCTTAATAAAAAAACGAAAAACTAGGGGGACTGAGTCATTATTTCCATCTTGCCCCAGAAAATACATTTCTGGGGCCGGCCTTCTGGAAACTGTATTGAAGCGTTGTTTTCAGCCTCCGCTCTTCCTTGCCTGCCTTTGCTCCCCCTTTTCTCTCCTCTGCTGTGGCAAAGTGAACAGGTCTATTCTGCCGTCCCGTTGCTTACCTGTGATTAACACTCTGACCTCGCAATTACTCACATCTGGACGAGCCTTGCCTTTGCTTTGAAGTCTTTCCAATAACTTGGCTCCTTTCATTTCTTCCCCCTCTGCGCATCTTGCAACCTCCCCCCTCCTCTTCTGCACACTAAACAAGACTCTCCCATTTTGCGTCTCCGCTCTCGCTAAAGCCGGCCAACGGAGCCCAGGAATTATGTCCAAAATATATATAGTGGCATTCCTTCTTAATAGGTTCAGGTAAGCTCTGCCGCTGTTGCGATGGGAAGCCTCGGACCTCTGGGGTGACCTTTCCCAAAGTGTGGGCAAAGCCGACAACAGCCTCTTGTCCCTTGTCCCCCTTCCGTAATTGACGGGGCCTGTGGTTTCCCTCCATGACCTCTTTCAAATCAGCCATTGAACACGAAATGAATGAAAGAGGGGTAAGGCAAGGTAATGAGATAATCGGTATGCTGCACATCTTCGAAGGCCAGTTCGCAGCGGCATCCCTCCAGGTATCCGGAAGTGCGGTCAAATCGTACCTTTGCTGGACAATGGCTGAGGCGAGGATGGGCAACATGTCATCCTAGGGCCATATGTGGCCCCCAAGGCTTTTTTGGGTTGCCCTTAACTCCCTCTACTCTCCCTGAAACCTGCCATGGGAAATTTCTCCATCACCTGGGGAAATTCCTTCTCCTGGAAGTTTCGTGAAGAGGGAAGCAATTTGTCTTTAGTTGCAGAGCTTCCTGCTCTGCATAACATCAAAATAAATCGCCAATTTCAAAATCAGAAGTGGGCTTCCAGCTACTTTTGGCTTTGCTTTTTTCATGTAGGACAGGGGTGGCCAACTTCATGAGTACCAAGGGCCAAGGTTGCCCACTTTCATAGGCTGCACACTCTACAAGCCCAAATATCTCAATTTTCCTCTGCAATCACTCTCAAAATGGTGATAGGAAGCAACCTATCTCTGTTTTCTTTTGCAGTTCCTCCCAAAATGGTGGCACAGAGTGGTCTATCCCTTTTTTCCTTCTCAGTTCCTGCCAAAATGGTGACAGAAAGTGATGGTGCATCAGTGCCAACTGCCATTATGAGAAACACTGTGGAGGAACATGGAGATATGTGGGGGTAGTGTGAGGTTGTGGGGTGTATTCAGAAGGTTGTGGGGTGAGATTGTGGGATACACTGGAGCGAGGATATTTTCACATTTCAGGGAATTTCTGTGTGGTTCAGGGATAAAAATTGAACCCCCAAATTGTGCCAATTTTTTTTTTTTTTGAAAAGTTGGGGATGGTTGGGTCTTTGGAGGAATGGGCTTCAAAAGAGAATAACATGTGTTGGGCTATCCACGCCCTTGATTTTTTGGCAATTATTTTGACAATCTTTCTGGCCTCTGGAGGGTCAGATGGTCAGAAAATTGCTGCCACCAAAAAAACTGGTCCCCTAAAACTGGATTTCCTTTCCTACCTGACCAGGAGCCCCACCAGACTTGAAAGACAAGTCCAGTCTGGAAGGCAGCTGCCCCTTCTGGGTTTAGCGGGACTGCTGGCCGAGTGGGAATGGGAGGCAACTCCTGGGCAACAGCAGCATCCCATCTCCACCATTAGTCATAGCCGATGGATGGCAGAGGTTTCCTGGCTGGTGAAAGAGGGCAGCTGGGGGGGGGGTGTCTTGGGGCAGATAATGAGCAACTGCCCCACCAGGTGTTCACCCCCTCTGAAGTGTCATCCAATGTGGCCCACACCTCCTGCACCCCCTAATGACATCCCTGGTTGAAATTAACCAATGATTGATTCAGCCTTGGATGGGGACCACATGGACACAATCACCAGCGACTTCTATGTCAGTGAGACAAAATCTGTTCTGGGTTTTAGTATGAACTTGAGCTATCCAAGGTGGTGGTGGAGATAATTCAGGGTATTATCTCAAACTTTTAAGAAGCTATCCAAAGTGTGGAATCAATTGAGGGGGTATTGAATTCAGCACCAAGGACAACATATTTAAAGTTTGGACTGAAGTCCAGAGTGGATCCTCCACTCCATTGATATGGAAGCCACTAGCCACCGCCGTGTTCATGCAGGAATAGTTGGAAAGATCTTTAAGCTCTCTAGGCCTGGTGGCAGATTGCCAAGCAGGGGCTAAGAAGAAAAGCTAAAAGGAGTCTCAGGGACTCAAAACAGTGAGCGGGAATCCCCTGCACTCTGAGAAGATTAACTTTTCCAGGCAAAGGAAAAGACAGGGAGATAGTCTTTCAAATTGCCTTCCAGCCACGACAAGCAATGGGAGCGTTAATTAGATTACAAATGCTCTTTTATATTCAGCAGATAGCATGGGCGGGACAAGGTGGAGCAAAGACAGGAGGGAGAGAAAGCCGAATGGCATGATGAACTCCATTTTGCCAGTCCTCCATAGGTTAGTTTAATATTCTGGGGGATGATTTGCATGCTAGGCGCCTCCTTCCAAGGATATATTTTAACATCTCTGCCTTCGAATTCTCAAAATTCTGGAAATTCTGGAATTCCAGCCATGCAATATTTCAATTCTATGCTCTTCTCCCCATTATGAGCTCAGTTGGCTCTGCGAGACTCAGGATCATTTTCCTTTCTGCACTATATGCAGCACGGATGGGGAAATCTGTCACTTTTGCTGAAAATCTGAATTCAGGCTTTTGTTTGTTTGTTTGTTTGTTTTTTGCTAATTTGGCTACACAAGGAGAATTTTGTAAATTTGGGTGCATAAGGTGAAATTTGCAAATTTGGCTAAATGAACTCCCAATGAACAGAAGCCAAATGCTCCTCCATCTGCCCTAGACAAATGGTACAGGTATTCCCCATATGCCATCCAGGCACCTGCCATCCAGGTGTTAAACATCTGGAGCCCCTGAAAAATAAAGGAATGGCAAGCCTAATACATCCGGGGTTCAAAGCCATGTTTTAAAGAGTCAGTCACTCAAAGCTTCATGGATAAATCAACCCATTTTCATTTCTCCCACCATTTTTTTCTTTTCACTTTCAACTTTCCTCCTTCTGGAATACAAAGGCATCTGCATATTTTGATAGATTTTATTTTTTTTACCATAAGTTCTCACCTATCCAAAAATACATGTTGGAAGTTTGCAACTCATGAATATTCAAGCTATATTTAAGTCCAGTCTAACTAGTAGTGAGAAAAGATGCCTCACTAACCCTTTGGTGAGAACCAGTGTGGTACAGTATAATGGTTTGAGTGCTAGAGTATGACTCTGGGGACCAAGGTTGAAATCCTATCTCAGCCATATGAACTCACTGGGTGAGCTTGGATAAGTCACAGTCTCTCAGCCTCAGAGGAAGGCAATAGCAAACCCCTTCTAAAGAAACTTGCCAAGAAAACCCTGTAACAGGTTCACTTTAAGGTGGCTATAAATGGCTTGAAGACACACAACAAGAAGAGAACAACAACTTTTGGTGGTCCTGTTCATAAATGGGGGGGCAATTTAAACAATTTGTGCAATATAGGGAGAAAGTTTCAGCACAAAGAGATATGTAACAGCATGGGTCTCAGTGCCTCAGGGCTGCCAGACACAGTTTTGTTTGCTTTGGAATAACTTTACACCGTATGCTCTTCGGCAAAGAATTCTTAACACCCTTCCTCCTTAAACTGCAAATCTCAGGATGCCATAAAATGGAGTCATGACAGTTCAAGTGGAATATAGTGCTAAAACAGAGTAGTGAGATAGGGCTCTGAATGAATTTCAGATATAAGGCATTTTAAAGTAAAGTGGCACTTTCTTTGCTCCCCAGCAAAAAATAAAGATTAAAGAAAAATTGTTATTATTTTAGCCAAAACTTTTTTGAGCGGAGTGTCAGGGGCTGGAGTGGGGGGGGGGGGTGTCAGTGGCGTTTCCAAAGGCCACACAATCCCACTTTAGGCCTAGGAAACCTCACCTTTTGCACTTCTTTGGCCCCCATTCCCCATCCTTCCAAACTCTCCTGTCTATAGTGGATTGCCCCCAACCTGCTGTTGAGTCTCCTTCCATCTGTTTATTTCTCTAGGTCTCTGTGTCTTAGCCTGTTCCTCCTATGTCCAGATCTGGCTCTAGATGAAACTGGTGCCCGAGGCACGGAGTGTCTTTGACACTCGTCTTCCACCATTCATCTTCTGCATGCCTTATTTTTGCTGGCGTTTGTAGCCGCTCTCCCAACTTTGATGCATGATTTGTATGCTTGATTTATCCCTATCATATAAGATGATATGACTGCATGCCAGGACCTGTAGGTCTGTAATTTTGTTAAATGTTAGCAAGGTTGGTTTCAGCTCTTGAGTAGATAGTTGATAAAGCCTATGACAGGTTCCCTTTGAGCCCAGATCTGGCACCCGGGGCAGTCCCCCTTACTTATCTCCCCCACATTTTGCCTCACTGTGTGCGGATGCTATCCTTCCACCAACTTTGCTAGCCCTGCTTTCTCAGTTTCTCTGCCCAGAATCATGGACCTACTGAAGAACAGGAACTTGCAGGTCAGAGGGGCAGTATATCCACTCAGGGTTTTAGCCTGAATGTTAAAGGGGGGCTATGGCAAATGCTGGATTAAATCGAAGAAGCATGAAAGTCCAAAAATTGCTGAATACAGTGGGCCCTTGGTGTCCATTGGGGTTTGGTTCCAGGACCCTCTGTGGATACCAACATCCATGGATGCACAAGTCTCATTATATACAATGGTATAGTATAATGGCATAGTATAATGGTATATAAAATGGCAAAGTCAAAGTTTACTTCTTGAAATTTTTTTTTAAAAAAAACACATGGTTGGTTCAATCAGTGGATGCAGAATCTATGGATACAGAGGGCCAATGTGTCACCATGAGTTCAGTAGCTGAGTTGGGATAGACACCACTATTTGTGCAGGTATCAGATGAATAAGGACTTCAGATGCCTTGACTGAAATCAGGGATGGGAATCATATGGCCTTTCATAGCACTTGGATTGCAAGTCCCAGCAGTCCTGCCCAGGAAGGAATGCTAGAAGCGATAGTCCAGCAACATCTGGAGGGGCGTAGGATTTTCACCATTGCTGTAATCCAATTGTTAGTCCAATGAGAATAGGCCCACTGAGTCAATGGGATTTGTGTTTGTGTTAACTTATTGTTCAATTGTGGTCCCAGTTTTCTAAGAAGTAGCTGTGTTAGCCTCTTACAGCATAAAAAAAGGAGGGAGGGAAGAAGGGAGAGAGGGAAAAAAAACAAAAATGGCAGCACTATTAAGACTAACTGGTTTTTATTATCACACGAGTTTTCACAGCTATAAAGCCACTTCTTCAGATGCAATACAGAGTGTTAATAAAGATTCTGGTTATAAAACATATCTATACAGCTGTGGGAGTGGAATAGAATGTAATAGGACCCAGAAAGATACAAATCATGACCGTGGCCCTACATTTTCAAAGGGCTGTGTAATGTGATGCAGGTCATTCAGATCTTAACAGTGGTCAGTTAGTGCTGATGTATGAAAACAATAAATCTGCTGACCAAATGTCGGTTTCCCTGGGTTCAAAACTCTCCCTGAGAAGATTCCTTTTGTTATATGTGCAGCAGTGAGGGCTCTTGTAGTAATATATGTAGTGTGCCATGAATCCATTGCCTTTGTTCATACCTTTGCTAATGGACTGGAATTTGTGAATATAATTCAGTTCAGTGCTTTCTCTTTCTAGTCTTCCTTTGTGTTCAAGGACTGCAACTTGCAAATTTCTTGTTGTATGTCCAGGAAGCTTGAAATATTCTGCAACTGGTTTTGCCATTTCTAATATCAGAATTGTGCAGAGAGTCCTATTTGTCCAATGTAGAGTGTGAAACAGACATAGGCTGGCATATATCACATCAGAGGAAGAGTAGGTACATGTATCTCTGCTTGTTCCAGTGTGTCTGTTCTACTTGGGACCAGCAACTGGATTTAACCCATTGAATCATCTTCTGCTTTTAAAGGCTTTTGATTGGATGCAGCAAAACTGTGGCTTGCCAGATGTTGCTAGATCGCAGCTCCTAGCATTCCTTCCCATTACCTGGGGCTGATTGGAACTTTGGTCCAACATCTGGAGTGTCATACCTCATGCCTTCCAATGTTTCACGGATGGAAACTGGAACACATGTGGGGAAGCAATATCAGAGTATGGTCAAGATGACCAAAGTTATTAATGAGGAAGAAGACACAAGCTAGGAGAGGCTGCAGCAGTTTGCTTTGACCTCAGCCTAATGGGAAGTGCAAGTGCCTTTGATTTCACAGTGCAAGATTACTTCTCTTCTTATCCTCTCCCCACTGTTGACTTAATGGAATGCAAGCTGCTTTTACACTGGGAAAGTCTGCAGCAACTGAAGCAAGCTGAAGACAAAGAGGGAAAGTGGGAGGAGGAGAGAGAAATTGGGACACTTTAAATGTCACTGAAAAAGTGGGATGGCAGGGGATTTTTCAGGACTGTTTTGGCCAGATCAGGGGAGTGGGAGGGTATGCCCACTTCTGATATGACTTCATACATTGTCCTAAATCCTATTGCTACTCCCAGTAACACTGGCTTTACCTTCATGTTGACTGACCTTTTAGCATTCCTTCATCTGGCTTTCTGTTGTTGGGACTAACTGATAACATTCCAGCCATGATCCACTATTCAGCTGTATGTATACATATTTTATAGCACCGAGAATATCTACTTCTATAAGACCTAATAAATACTGATACTAATAATACTTATTAGTAAAACTAATAAATACTTCTATGAGACCTAATAGATTGCAAAGTGGTAAACATCTGAGAGGGGGCAAAAATCTGGGGTCTAATCTGCATTGCAGAAATAATGCAACTTGACAGTTCTTTAATTGCCATGTCTTCATGCTATGGAATCCTGGGATTTGCAGTTTGTTGTTGTACCAGAGCTCTCAGTCAGAGAGAAGACTCAATAGCTCACAAAATCACAAATCCCAGAATTCCACAGCAGTCAGACATGACAGTTAAAGCGATGTCAAGCTGCTTTATTTCTGCAGTACAGATTAAAGCCAACTCTCCTTAAGACACAAGTCACCAAAGGCAAGGAAGAGGTTGAGGTTTCAGCCTCCATCTCCATTGTGTTCCCCAGTGACGAACGTTTGGCTAGCCTGGCCTTCTTTCAGATTTTGCTAAAATGGCAAGACCAGGTTATGGGATTGCAAAGGACCTCCAGACTTCGACTAGAGCCAAAGGAGCATCTTGCCAGGGGTTCATGCCATTAACAAATCGTGTTTGGGTTGCAATACTCAAGAGAAAAGTTGGACCAAGTTAGGACGCAGTATTTTCTATTTAATGCCCACAACACACTGAGCTCCAAGTGGATGTTTGGGAGAGAGAGAGACAGAGAGAAAGCTGGATGCAACAGCAGAGAGAGAAAAGATGAAGAAAACACATTTGGGACATTCCATTTCTCCTTTTCCGTTTGCTGACTACTAAACAGAGCCAAACAATACATTTCCTTGGGAACCGAATGCATTCACCATCAGTGTGGGTGTCGGAAGTTGTGCTTGTTTATTCCAGGCCTGTGAGCTTGTGTTGGAGAATCACACTGGTCTACCCCATTGTAGAAGGCTTGAACATGCCACAGGTATTCGCTTTGACTGCAAACTTTCCCAAACCAACACCCCCAAACCAACTCCACACACACACACACACACACACACACACCAGTAGGGTTGTGCAAAGTTGTTTCAGTTCAGATTCCAGCTCAGTTAATAGATCCATGTAGTGTGGAAGAGGGTCATGTTGCCAGATTGCAAGCTGGAAATCTGCTTTGGCAATATTTAAAATTATCCAGGGGATTACGGCGGCATACCCTCCAACATTTCACAAATGCAGACTGGGATGTGGGTGGCCAAACAACATCAGAGGCTGGTCAAGATGGCAACACTTATTGGGAATTTAGCTTTAAAATGCACATACACTTCTAGTAAGAATTCCGGAAGTCATTTTTTAATCTTTTATGATATTTAATTATTACAATTTTTTGCATTTTTGTATTGAGGAATGTTTCAATATGGTGGCCCTTTAGTATCCACTGAGTTTTGGTTCCAAGACCCCAAAATACATGGATGTTCATGTCCCATTAAATACAATTGTGTAATATAATGGAATCCCTTATATAAAATGGCAAAATCAAGGTTTGCTTTTTGGAATATATATATGAATATTTTCAAGCTGTGGATGGTTGAATCTGTGGGTAAAGAACCCATGGATAGCAAGGGCCAACTGTATGTTGTAATGTTTATTTTTGTGGGGCGTGTTTCTTATTGCTGTTTGATATGTACTGTATGATATGTCTTATTGTATGTTTGATAATGTATATATGCTGGCCATTGTTTTGCATAATGAATAATAACAAAAATTAATTATATTTAAAAAAATGACAACAGATATTATTGAGAAAGAACACAAAAGCTTGGTGAAGCTACAGCCATTTGCTTTTCCCTGAGACTACTGAGAAGGGTTAGTTTTTCCCCCTCCATTCAAATAACATATACATTTTGTGGAGCACGGAAGACACATTTACTGACGGATTCCTTCAAACCACTGCTTGCAATGACAACTCACACTAATTACCTCTGCTATATAAACTGTGATAATTGCTGCTAGAAATCTTCCCAGCCTTCCTGCTGCCTTAATTGAGCACAAACTATTTTTGCAGTTTGAACTGTCTGCAGCAACTGAAGTAGGGTAAGCTGGGGACAAAGGGAGGAAATAGGAGGAGGAGAGACACACTGGGACATCTTAAATGGAGCTGAAAAAGAGGGATGGCAGAGGATTCATGAGGATTGTCCCTGCCATACTGGGAAAGTTGGAAGGTTTGCATTAGCACTCAGAAAAATGGCACCCATGGGCCACATATGGCCCCTGAACAATACTTTTATGGCCCACAATGCTCACTGCCATACTCCTGAAGCAACAAAATATTGACATGATTTTCAGGTAATTTCCCACCTGAAAAGTGTCTCAAACTGCCTAAAAGCGCCTGCACAGAAACCCACAACCCTCTCAAACCGTTTTTGGCCAAAAACGGTGATCCGAAGGAAAGTGGCATCACTTTCTATGTGCCGGATGTGCTAGTGTGCCCACTGGGTGTTCAATTTAATTTTTTTCCAAAATGAATGGTAGACTCTTAGCCATTTCTTTTGGAAGGGGCATTTTGGTAGTTTGCCTGGGCCCAGGTTGCGAGGGTCAGAAAACTGGCTCAGTTGCCCACCCTATTGTATTTGTAGCCAAAATATTTTAGGGGTGGGGGATAGGAGCACATCATCCATCCAGAGCTTTCTGGGACTCAGCAACTTCAGGATTTAGGTGGAGAGGCTGCAGCTCAGGAGCCAGCCTTCAGCTCCTGTTCCCTACTTCAAACAGGTACACACCCATGTTTAAGAAGCAACAGCCAAATATTAAGTTGGAAGAACTCCCTGTTCCTTTTCTTCTAGGCACTGCTTCTAGAAAGCATAACTCTGTATAGGGCAGCATTTCTCAACCTTGGTTTAATCACTTTTGATAACGAGAAATATCTTCACCACCTCTTCCAATCCACCCCTCTTGCTTTTTTATTGTTATGGATATTTCAGTTATTGCAACTTGGCTTAGAAGAAGCAAAGGGAAAGAAAGGGTGGATTTTTCCCCACTCTCTCAGACCTGCCTTTAATTTAGCACCACTTTCATGGAGAAAAAAAACAAGAAAGGTTCACGTTTTGGGAATGGATTCAGCCATGAAGAGTGGCACCTTTCATGTATAATGAACTTTGCACTACAGGATAAAGAAAGATAAGGGTTACAGCCAGAATCCTATTGGGGCTTTACAAATTCATAACCATTGTACATTCAGCCCTCCATATCCACGGATTCTTTATCCGTGGATTCAACCATCCACAGCTTGAAAATATATATTTTTTTAAATTTCAAAAAGCAAACCTTGATTTTGCTATTTTAGATAAGGGACACCATTTCACTATGCCATTATATTTAATGGGACTTGAGCATCCATGGATTTTGGTATACCCAAAGTGTCCTGGAACCAAACCCCTGTGGCTACCAAGGGCCCACTGTACTTCCATGGTTGCAAGGTGACTCCTGGCCCAACAATAATGTTTATTTATAATGGCCTTTCCATCAAAGGGTGGAACATCACACATCTTCAGTCAGAGCCAATGAAACCTAAATGTATAAATATATACAAAACCCCCAATATCCCACCAACCATTACCCAAATTAGCAACCTCAGGCACAACTGAATCAAAAGGAAGGCCTTGGTCTTCAGCCCTTTACAAAAATGTGTGAGACCTTCCTCCAGCCAGAGATCCAAAGAAAGACTGTTCCATAGATGCGTAGTCAGATCTTGAAAGATTTGCTGCATTTCTGCATTGACAATAATGATCCTTTGGACTCCATTTGGACTTTGACTTTTCTGCAAGGTTTCTTCCACCTCAGCCTTGTTGCATGAAGGCAGACCAAGAACACTTTCTCTCAGCCCCAAGTAGCCCCACATGTCACAGCCTAGTCCTAGTGACCAAGCGTGGTCAGTGGTGAATGGAAACTCCGTCAGTCACCACTCACTGGGAGGAAGCCACTGCAATTGACCAGGGTCTGATCCCTTGTTGATTGAGAAGCAGCTGACTGAGTGATCTCTGTTGTGACAGGCAGAAGTGGATTCCCTGTCACAATTCTCTCTTGCACTAAAGATGTCTGGCATCACAGAGTTGGAAGTGACTCCAAGGGCCATCCAGTCTGACCCGTTGCCATGTATGGAGGCACAATCCAAACACTCCCAACGGATGGTTTGTTTAAAAACTTCCAAAGAAGGAGACTCTATCATACTCCAAAGCAGCGCATTCCACCACTGAACAGCACATACCATCAGGAAGGTCTTCCTAATGTTTAGGTGGAAACTCTTTTTCATTTGAAGAATCCATTGCTCTGTGACTTAGTCACTGGAGGAGCAGAAAACAAGCTTGCTCCATCCTCTATATGGTACCCCTTCAGGTATTTAAGCATGGCTATAAGTCACAACCCACTCGAAGGCACACAACCACCACCACCACCACCATATCTCCTCTTAACTTTATCTTCTCCATACTAAACATATCCAGTTCCTTAGATTAAATTACGTGCCCTGGACAGATCTGGGAAAGTCACTTTTAAAGTATAATTTGTTTGCATTATTTATTAGGATATATCAAAAGTAAGACATTGCCATTATTCTATACAGTATAGTGCTTTTAAAAACGGTATCTCATCATATAGCTTTTTGGATGATTTTTTACTTTAAAAAATCTTATGAGCAGTAACAGTATAGGATGAAATATGAAAAAAAAAATCCTATCAAAATGCTTCTAAAATTTGCCTTCTAAAAGGAACTTGAACTTTTTAATATGTAATGCCAGTGCCTTCCCATTATGTTAATTTTGAAACAAAGCTTTAGAAGAAGACTAGAAACGGGAAGGACAGTTATGAGAGAACTAGACGAGATCCTAAAGTGTAAAGATATACAACTGGGCTCTAAAGTTAGAATGGTCCAAGTCATTGTATTCCCCATCGCCTTGTATGGATGTGAGAGCTGGGCACTGAAGAAAGCAGATAAAAAGAAAGCCAACTCATTGGAGATGTGTTGCTGGAGAAGAGTGCTGAGGATCCTGTTAAATGGCCAAAAAGACAAACAAATGGGTGCTAGAGCAGATTAAGCTGAAATCTCCTTGGAAGCCACAATGATTAAATTGAGACTGTTGTATTTTGGCCCCATCCTGAGAAGGAATGATTTCATTAGAAAAGACAATAATGCTAGGAAAGATAGAAGGTAGAAGAAAAGAGAGGAAGACCACATGCTGGATGGATAGACTCAACCAGAGAGGTCATGGGCCTGAATTTGCAGGATCTGAGCAGAGCAGTGGAGGATAGAGGTTTTTGGGGATGAGTTGAAGAGAGATCTTGTAGCACCTTTAAGACTAGCTTAAAGAAAGAAATTGGCAGCATGAACTTTTGCAGACTTAAGTCTACTTCCTCAAAATGCACCCAAAGAAGTAGACTCTAGACAACAAAAGCTCATGCTGCCAATTTCTTTCTTTCAGTTAGTCTCAAAGGTGCTACAAGATCTCTCTGTAACTGATTCTATCTACAGACTAACATCGCTATACAGTATCTTTGAATTCTACCATTAAGGGTTGCCATGAGTCGGTGTCAACTCAACATCAGTTAATGACAAGCTTTGTTATGCCTTGTTACAAACCAAAAATGACTCATTATAGTGGCTGAATACTTTACAGTGACTTGTTACAGTACTTCTAAGCATAGAGCACAAGCTAGCTACCATCATTATGTCAAAAACTTATGTATCTGTGGTTTTTCAGCCAATGGGGCGCTGAATCCGCTCCAAATTTCAATGGGAGCTTTAAAGAAACAGGACCTAACTTGGGAAGGGGCTAGGGTTCAGCAGTTTGAAAAGTTACTTTCCAGTTTGGAGTAAAACCCAGAACAGAGTCCCACCTTCATGATATGGAAGTCACCAGCTAGCTGACCCTAGTCTTTCTTGACTGATTCTGACATGTTCAAAATACACTTCTTGTCAATAATCTTAATTTTGGAGCGGGTTTTTATTTTGAGGAGTGGGCCAGATTGGTTTTGGGATGACTGAGGATGCCAGAAGCTACAACCTGTATCCTCAGTGCCTTTAGAAGAGAGTATTGGCTCTAACATCTGGGACTTTGTGTGCATCCACACTGCAGAATTAAAGCAGTTTGACACCACTTTAAGTGCCATGCCTCTATCCTACAGAATCGTGGGATTGTAGTTTGGAGAGGCACCAAAACTCTCTGGCAGACTAGGCTGAATACCTCGCCAACTACACATCCCAGGATTTTGTAGGATGCAGCCATGGCAGTTAAAGCAGTGTCAAACTGCTTAAATTCTGTAGTGCGGCTGTACCCTTTGGTACTGAGACAGAGCACCAGAAGGGGGACCCTTGAGCCTGTGTCTGCGAACCCTGGAGAACTATTTTCCACTCCTGAGTGAGCGCATTAGAAATGTCAAGAGAGACTTTGGTTTGAGGAAGGGTGACTGTATTCCTTTTAAGATATCAAAACAGACAGAGAAAGATTACAGCAATTAAACCAGCAGTTAGCCATTAATATGACAGATGCGGTGTTAAAAATATCTCCCTAATCCCTCACTTTATTATTATTGCACCAAAGTGAAGAGTGTCTCCTCTTTCTCTCTCTCTTTTTCTTTCTTTTTTGTTGTCGGTGAAAGGATTGCCTGCGGTTAGCAAAAAATACACACCTTAGCTTTTTAATTTTAATCCTTTCAGGCTTTGAATCGGTGAGTTGTTGTCAGGGGGGTTTGCTTTGTGTTCTTGCTCTGCACCAAGGAAAAGGCTGCTGTCCCAGGTCAAAGAAACTATCTTGTGTCTTCTTCTCTACTCTGGAAATTCTTAGTCCTGATGGGAAATGTCAGAAGACTGCTGTCACATTGCAGACTTAAGGCAGTTTGATACTGTGTTAACTGTCGTGGCTCCATCCTATGGGATCCTGGGATTTGTAGTTTGTTGTGGCACCAGAGCTCTCTGACAGAGAAGGCTAAATATCTCACCAAACTACAAATCCCAGAATTCAACTGCATTGATTCTGCAGTGTAGATGCAGCCAGATTGCACTGTATCTCACAGAGTAATTATAACTGCACAACAGAAGGTGAGCAACAACCAGTCCCACTGCACTGCTGCTCGATTCTCATTTTAAAGTGACTTTCCAGACAATTTCCAGGTCTTGATTCCCTGCTCGGCCATGGAAACCCACTGGGAGACCTTGGGGCAAGTTACACTCTCTCAACCTCAGAGGAAAGGAATGACAAAACCTCCTCTGAACAAATACTGCCAAGAAGACCTTGTGATTGGTTTGCCTTAGAGTCAACACAAGTCAGAAAAGACTTGAAGGCACACAGCAACAGCGACAAGAACAACAACAACATTCATGAACCCAAGGTCTATCAATCAGTCTGTCTGTCTGTCTGTCTGTCTGTCTCTCACACACATTTCTGAAATAAATAACAAACATTGTCTCTCTCTTTTCCTGGCGCAGCTGCCAAGTGGGTACTGGATCACTTCCCAATCCTTTCCTCCCTCAGAGTCTAAAACATTCCAGGCTTCATCACCAAACTTGGCTGGGATCTGGAAACATGAATAAGCTTTGCCTGTCTGGCAGCCAATTGGCAAAAGGGGCCACACAGAACAGAATCCTCCCATGTGTGGCGAGGAAAATGGCCGGTCCGGATTCTCCTTGTTCAGCATTATGTTGCTTTCGGGATGGGGAACAGAGACAGAGGATCTGTTTGTTGCAATGCTTCCTCCCAAACGGGGAGCGAAAGAAAGAGAACCAGGGAGATGCATTGGGCCTGCAGGAAACTGACCCTGCTCACCAGCTTGACCTACTTCTGTTGTCTCTAGTTATGAGTTGTCACACACATCTCATAAAATCATAGAAGCCTAGAGTTGGAAGAGACCCCAAGGGTCACCCAATCCAACTGTATTCTGCCATGCAGAAATCCACCATCCAAGCCCTCCCTGTGACAGACCTCCAAAGGACCTGTTTAAAAACCTCCAGAGAAGGACGGAGACTCCACCACACTCCTGTCTAGCAGGATGGAGACAAGCAACTGTTCTAATCCAGAGAGGTGGCTAAGTAAATCCAGAGACAGTCTTATCATCTGTTGAATGAAGCATCTACCTCAAAGGTGGATAATTGTTACTGTAGTCGGGCTTTTAAAAATATTGTGGACCCACCAAAAATATTGTGGGCCCCTGGATCTGGAGGGCTGGTGGTTTGCTGGGCAAATGGTGAGAACAGCTGGGAGGTCATTGAAAGAAGGAGAAAAAAGGGAAGCCAAACTTCACGTGAGACCCCCATTCATTCAAGTACTTTATTATTTAGTGACAGAGATGTGAACTGACCTCTCTAGAGCTGCACCTACAATGCACAAATGATGTAATTTGACACTGCTTTAATGGCCATGGCTCAATGCTATGGAATTCTGGGATTTGTAGTTTTGTGAGATGTTTAGACTTCTGTCTCAGAGAGCTCTAGTGCCAACACAAACTATAAGACTCAGGATTCCATAACATTGAACAATAGCAGTTAAAACGGCATCAAACTACCTTAATTCTGCAGTGCGGCATCCAAATTGCCAAATGGACTTCTTAATGGTGTTGTTGACTTCTGTAGTTTGGGTTGTGCTTTGTCTTGAATGGTTAAAGAACTAGCATTCTGCA
>NC_056527.1:4743292-4752199 GCF_019175285.1 Sceloporus undulatus | reverse complement strand
TGTGGTATCTAAGTTATCTCCTTCGTATCACCATTATCAATGGGATAAAGGAGGATGACTGGTGTGGTATCTAAGTTATCTCCTTCGTATCACCATTATCAATGGGATAAAGGAGGATGACTGGTGTTAGACTCCAGGGAGCAGAAGATAATGGACTGGTTCACCAGTGTCATCCTTATATTCTCAGAAGGCAACTCCTTCCGTCCATTGCATAGATACAGCCAAGCCTAGACCCTCCCTGACTGTATTACAATGTTGAGGGAAAGAATGGCATGGTTGCCAATCTGAAGTCTTCATGACTCTGTATGACAGCATGATGCCACATTACAGTGAGAGCATAGACTGAGGTCACTGTCAACCAAATGAGTTTGCAGACGTGATTGATCTTGTGTGTGTGCATACAGTACCTAGTATTCCTTGACAGTCTCCCATCCAAGTACTAACCAGGGCTAACCCTCCTTAACTTCCAAGCTCAGATGGGAACTGGTGCCTTTAGTCTATTTAGGCTTGGGCTATTTTGTACTTTGTGTGTTTGTGTGCCTTCAAGTCACCTGTTGACTTATGATGACCCCAAGATTTTCATAGAGTTTCCTTAGGCAAAGATGACTCAGAGGTGGTTTTGCAGTTCGTTCCACCTAAATATATAGCCTGCAGCACTTGGTATTCCTTGGTGGTCTTCCATCCAAGTCATAGAATCTTGGAGGTATGGTGTTTCAATGATGCATGCATCCTAAGAGTCCAGAAGCCACACCAAAGCCACAATCCAGTCTGGAGAGTGGCTTTGGTGTGACTTCTGGACTCTTAGGACGCATGCATCATTGAAACACCATACCGCCATTGTGACTCGAAGCAGCTTTATTTGGGCTGTCTGTAACAGGCCATAGAATCCTAGAGTTGTAAGAGACCCCAAAAAGGGCCATCCAGTCCAACCCCATTCTTCCATGCAGGAACTCTCAGTCAAAGCATCCCCAGCAGATGGCCATCCAGCCTCTGCTTAAACACCTCCAAGGAGGGAGACTCCATTAATCTCCAAGGAAGGAGTGTGTTCCACTGTCGAACAGCCCTTACTCTCAGGAAGTTCCTCCTAATGTTGAGGTGGAATCTCTTTTCCTGCAGCTTGCATCCATTGCTCCAGGTCCTAGTCTCCAGAGCAGCAGAAAACAAGTTAGCTCCCTCCTCAATATGACATCCCTTCAAGTATTTAAAGAGGGCTATCATATCACCTCTTAACCATCTCTTCTCCAGGCTAAACATCCCCAACTCCCTAAGTCGTTCCTCATAGGGCATGGTTTCCAGACCCTTCACCATTTTAGTCGCCCTCCTTTGGACACATGGCTCCAGTTTCTCAATGTCCTTTTTGAATTGTGGTGTCCAGAACTGGACACAATATTCCAAATGGGGCCTGACCAGAGCAGAATATAGTGGCACTAATACTTCCCTTGATCTAGACACTAGACTTCTATTGATGCAGCCTAAAATTGCATTGGCCTTTTTAGCTGCCACATCACACTGTTGACTCATGTTCAACTTGTGGTCTACTTGGACTCCTAGATCCCTTTCATACATATAAGTCTCTCGTTCAACCAGGTGTCCCCCATCCTATATCTGTGCATTTCATTTTTTCAACCTAAGTGCAGTACCTTGCATTTCTCTGTGTTGAAATTCATTTTGTTAGCTTTGGCCCAACTTTCTAGTCCGTTCAGGTCATTTTGAATTTTGATCCTGTCCTCTGGGGTATTAGCTACTCCTCCTAATTTGGTGTCATCTGCAAATGTGATAAGTATGTCCCCAATTCTGTCATTCAAGTCATTGATAAAGTCCTAACCAGGGCTGACCCTCCTTAGCTTCCAAGATCAGACAGGATCTGGTGCTTTTAGGGCATTTAAGTTCTTGATCTTAGCCCATGGTTAATGCAGGCAACATCTCTGTGGCAAGAATCGCAGGTAGAAAAGCTCTATATTTCAGGTAGAAGATTAATCCATTCTTTAGTGCTTTCACTCTCCTGGAATGCTCAAAACAAACAAGGCTGGTGGTTTCAAAGAGAAATAAAACTACTTCTTTCACCCAAAATAGAGACAGCAGGGTAGAATGTCTTTTGCTTTTTTTTATTTTTAACAGTCTGCTCCATCTATACATCTTTCCACTTTTCAAGGAACTAAAGGCATAAGCCCTCTTTTTCTTCTTGGGACAACTGCAGAGTATGTAGAAGGGAGTAGGAAAAGTTGGAGTAGACCTGAAAATGCTAAGCAAAAGATGCAAAACTAAAAAAACAAATCCCAAACCTTTTCTCATTGTTAATGTGGGGAAAATGCTTTGAAAGGGTTGTCTATGAACCTACCTTCCATTTCTTTTTGGGTGGGTGTTTATTTGGAAGGATGAATGTTGCAATATTGGTGGTAACATGGAAAACATGGGCGGGGGGGGGGGGACTATGGAATCCCTGTCTGCACCCAGTGGCTAGATGCAAACAGATCTATGCATTGTGGTGTCATGTCTGTTCCACCCCACACAACCCACAAGTGAGACCCATGAAATTGTGTTGCCCATCACATAAAGAATAGAGAAGCGGCCAGAGCTGGTCTACTAGTCTTCAGAATAGCCATCAAAACCCACAGGAATTCGGTCTAGGGCCAAGCACAGCTTATGAACTGATGTTAACATGTTGTTATCTGCTCCCCATGTAGGAAAGAGCATGCGCATTGTTCTTGCAGACAGCAGGGTTTTCAAGAAGGGAAAGGACTAAGGGTGGCCAGCTTTGGCATTTGCAATTGCAATGTCTTGTAAACATTTGGGTATGTGGGCATAAATGCCCTCTTCTTTCTAGATGGTCAATGCCCGTCTTTGAGACTTCTGCATGGGCATCTTTCTCCTCTCTCCCTTTTCTGAGAGTTATCTTCACATGGCTTCCAAGGGAGTAATTCCAATGAGAATCCAGACCCTGTGTTAGGAAGTACAACAGGAGTAACTCAAGCAGGGTGGATGCACTTTTTTCATACTTAATATATACATCCTGGCATCCCAAAATTATAGGGGCATCCCAAAAATTTCACATGAAACAAACCTGGCACTTTGCAAACGCTTGTTTCTGTGCGTGTCTCTGTGAAACGATGAAAAGTGCACCTCATATGCAGAAAGAGTCTTCATTCTGAATGTCCAAGGGGAAGCCACGGGATATAGCTCCTCTTGAGTAAAACCCACTGAAATGAATGGAAAGAAGGCGTGAGAGAATTTCCTCTCTTCCGCCTCCATCATAGGCTTTTCCTGCATATCACGGCCTAATGAAATTTAGGCTAAATCCATAAATGTCCTGCTCCCATTGATTACAATGGTATTGGACAGGACCATTTCCTCATTATTAATTAGATTAGATGGATGCAGAAAACCAGTGTGTTGTTGTGGTTTTAGCATTGGACTATGATGCTGGAGACCAGGGTTCAAATCTCCACTTGGCCATGGAAGGCCACTGTGTGGTTTTCTTGTGCAAGTTATAGGCAAAGCTTCAAACAAATCTTGCCAAGAAAACCCCCTTGGGTCACCCTACGTCAGAGACGACTTGAAGGCACACAACAACAACAACAACAACAAATATCGGTACAGCAAAATTATTCCCAGATATAAACATCTAACCCCGAATCCTCTTGGTAGTCCCAGCTAGAGGAGACCCATTGAAATATGAGTTGACACTTATGCAAATCCTATTGACTCAATGGATTAACTCTCGTTGGGATTACCAAAAGGATTCACACCCGAGTTTTCTCTTGTTTAATTTTTCCCCTGCCTTTGCATTCACTGGTATGAGATTTAACTGTTCACTTTACACACAAATTAACAAGGGAAGCTTTCTTGATAACAGATGCCCCTTTGGCCAACTTGCTAAGGAAAGCGGAATATATAGAGGATATAAATTTATTTTGGGAGGGTAGCCAAAAAAATAAGAAGAGAGAGGTGGGGAGGGTTGGAAAGGGATCAGCAGTAGATGGGGGGAAAAACAACCCTTAAAGGATTAAAAATGAAAAAAGAAGGTATTTTGTGCTAAGCTAAATATTATTTTGTTTCTATTGAAAGGGTTAAGAAAACAAAGACAGACTTGACAATTTCTCCCCAGTGGAAGCTGGGAATGGTCCGCAGTGGCACAATGCTATCATTCTTACATGGGTCCATTCTCACTGGATTTTCCACAAAATCTTTAATAATTTGATTCTTTTCAGCCCCAGCAGCCAGCTGAGCTCTTTAAGAAACAGTAACAAAACCCAGAGAAAAACCTACTACTGAGAAGGGAGCTTTGGTGTAGAGAAGAAATGAAGCAGATTAGGTCTGGGCTGAATAGACGCAGGCAGGGCCTAGCAGTATGGTGCAGCCCGAAGCCCACGGTTTCATTCATTCCAGTACAATATCACCACCAGAGTCCAGGCCTACCTACTAAATTACACCATTATAGGACTAGATTGATACACAACTTTCCCTCCCAAGCTGAGCGGGGGGGATGGCGATGTGGTCGTGGTGGAAGAGAAGCGGACGCTTCCCCCCCGCCTCCACCGCCTTCCCAGACCAAGTCTACGAAAGCGTATGCTACAACTTCTTTTGCTCCGTTAGTCTCCAAGGTGTTACGAGAGCCCTTTGTGCATTGTTTGGTGCATTGCTGTCCCTGTTCCATGCAATTTTCCTAAGCATTTGCCATTAACATGGAAGCGCCTCATTTCTCAATTGCACCAGGCACCAAAATGGCGAATGTGGATGGACCAAAATGGCAAGTGTGGACAGACTAAAATGTCAAATGTGGATGGGCCAAAAATGATGAATATGGATGGAACAAAATGGCGAATGTGGACAGGCCAAAATAGGAAATGATGATGGACCAAAATGGCAAACGTGAGCAAACGGCAAATGTGGACACTGGAATTTCTCCAGAGAAGAAAATTTGAATGAGTTTTGTGTTGTGGAGTCTTGTTGGGGTTCATTAAAAACGTGTAAGGATTTTATCGAGGTTATTTCCCGGAAGCCTGAGCAGTCTGGAAACCTTTCCTAATCTCGTCGTCTCTCCTGCTTGCCCCTCGGTGACTCCACTTTCGAATAACAGTTGGGTCTCGTGTATTAAGATAAGTTAACATAGACTTTTTGACCCTTCTCTCTGGTGTTTTTTTAGGCTGATACCTAAATGAAATGACTAAAACTTTCATTTTGTCATCACTGCAAATTGTGACATGATGGCTGCGTTTCTTTGCCCCAGTGAGTTCCCTAACAAGAATTTCAATAGCAGACGCTACATGTTCCTCCCTTTCTTTTTCCTCACAATATTTTCCTATAATTTCCCTGTTTTCTTTTAGGCAAGTGTGTAAGACTTAACACGTTCGGGTTAAATTATGGCACGGATGGTTAAACATGGATGAAAACTTACATTCAATTTTACACACGTTGAGTCTCCCTTATTCGAAATGCTTGGGACCAGAAGTGTTTCAGATGTTGGATTTTTTTGGATTTTGGAATATTTGTGTATACATAGTGAGGTGCCTTGGAGATGGGTCCCAAGTCGAAACATGAAATTTATTTCTGCTCTGGATACACTTTCTATACATAGCCTGAAGGTAATTTTATATGTAATATTTTTAATAATGTTGTGCATAAAACAAAGTTTGTGTACACTGAACCATCCGAAAACAGAGGTGTCCCTATCTCAGCCACCCATGCGGACAATTCTGGACTTTTGAGTATTTCGGATTTTGGAATTCCGGATAAGGCAGACTTGACCTGTATTATATACACATTTATGCACATCTCTTTCTCCTGACTACCATGTTCATTGTTTGGCTCTCTCATAGTTTTAATTAGATTGGCAACAAACTGGGAAATGTCTATTGCACTGGGCTTTTCTTTTCTCCCAAACTACCACTTTGCATGTCACATTCCAAGAAGTAGAAATAGCATCAGTAAATAACTGCAGTCTACATATTCATTGATTTATGTGCCCCCTGAAATGGGCCATTGCCTCCCCTTCCCTTTTAATTGTGTCACAAAAGAAACACAGAAATTAATTAGGCTGAGAAAATAATTTCTAAAAAAACAATTATTAAGAAAAACAATTCCGGTGATGTTTGGCAGTCTTGCACACTTCAGCACCATTGAAACCCTGTCAGAGCTCTGTCAACATGTTGGCTGCAAACCAAACCTCCAACATCGTCTCATTTTTAATTTCAGGAAAAAGATCGGGAGCTTTATCTCAAGAGGCTTTTGTCGCTCTAGGCTTCGAGGAAGAGGCAAAATGGAGTTTTATTGGGAAAGTTACCATTTTTGCTGGAGTTCTCTGGCTGAATGGAAAGGACATGATAGTGACCAGCTCAACAATTGCAGTCAGATGAGTGTTGAATACTGTAGTTGTTAACTGAACAGTCTGTTAAAACCACTTCCAATTAAATAATGCAATTTAAGTTCAATATATACTTTTACTTTCCCTTTGGTTTCAGTAGGAGGGATGTACTGTATCTAGAAATTTATGTTAAAAAAAATTGACCCCCCAAAAATGGAGTCGACCTATCCATGGATCAATGTAAGCAATGTATTTTAACTCATATATATATATATATATATATATGGTGAAAGGCAAGAGTTTAATCTGCCCTGAAACCACTGACCCCTTTCTACTCTCTCATCCATCCAGCCTTTAGTATGTGCACAAATAGCTATGTTTGCTGGAATTTTGTAAGTTCTTTGGCATTGTTTTCCTTTGCTTCGTCCTTTACATCCTTCTTTGAATGCCCCTAAGTTTTACCCTAGACTTATCCACAGGTCATATCAAAATCCATAATTTTGGCCCCCAAACCTGCTCTTGACTTATATATGAGGTCAACTTATAGTCGAGTATATACAGTAAAATATGTGCTTAACTCTTCCACAGAAATCATGACCCTGATAGACTTTGAATGGATCATGTCTGAAGTGAAATGGATGTCAGGGTGAAAGTCCCCAGCATATTCTCCTCAAATAAATCAGCAAATTTTACATTATGCTCATTGCATCCCCACCAGCCCATAATTCTGAGCTGCAAAATCAACCAGATTAAGAGCAGAACAAAGAAGACAAATGGCAATCCTGTTAAAAGATAGGATTCATGGAGGATCATGACAGTTCAGGATGGAACTAGGAGAAAAGCACCCTTGGAGCAAAAAGCAAGTAAGCATGCTGAAAAGAAAGAACTGAAAAGTAAAAAGACTTTTGCCTGATGATGAAAAGATGTCAGACTAGTGCCAGGTGAGTCTTTCCAGGGAAGGACATTCCAAATTCTGGAGTACCAAAACTGAAAAAGCCCTCTTTAAGTGTCTCAGCTCCAGTTGCCAAAGATGAAAGGCATTCAGTTTTTTCTTATGTTCAAGACGACAAGGAAGATGTTAATAGGGTAACCATGGTCTAATTTGCACTGCAGAAATAATGCAGTTTGACACTACTTTAACTGCTGTGGCTCAATACGATGGAATTCTGGGAGTTGTAGTTTTGCCACATATTTAGCCTTTCCCATAAGAGAGCTCTGGCACCAGAACAAACTACAAACCCCAAGATTCCATAGGATAGCACCATAGCGGTTAAAGCAGTGTCAAACTGCATTATTTCAGCAGAGCAGATTTAGTCCTAAGACCCGTAGCTCCTTCTTACATATAATGAAAATAGAGTTGGGAACTTACAAATAAATAGACAGTGTGGACACATAATTATATAGAGAGTGACAAGAAGGTAGTCTCCGTGACACTGTTTGGGTTGGATGTTTATGAAATGTAGTAATGGACAAAAATGTGTGATGTGTGTATTTTAAGTCCTCTCCCTGAAAGGTTATGCTTCAGGAAAGCTGTAGTTATTTCTGCAGATGACTTTATAACAAAGGAAATGAGAGGGAACCTAATGGGTGGAAGATTATTTATGAAGAGGAGCGCATGGCATGATTTATAATCTGAGTTTCATTTGCTCAATTTATACTTGTTTACAGCAAAAGATGATTTAGAAGATTGGAGCAAACAGGGGCTGAAGACGAACCCTCATGAAAGCTTTGTCATCGAGGCAGCCTGGACCACGTGAAAAGAAGCAAGTAGCACCAGCAAAGGATTATATTTCAAGATGCATCATTTCATAATAAATAGCTCTGTGGAAAAAGGCCGTAGGGGATCAGGTTGATGGAGCAAAACATTACAAGCCAGAGCTGACTGTGATCTCTCTGTACTCAAGACGGATAGAGCTGCCTTGCAGCAGAGGTGGGAGTCATGAGGTCTTCCAGAGGTTGTTGGATTGCAGCTCCCAGCATTGAGCTGTGAAGGCTAGGACTGATAGCAATTAAAGTAACACGACATCTAGAGGCTGCATGGTTCTCATCTCTGTCTTATATCGTCTTTTCCTATCCAACGTGCCCTTCCAGATGTTCTTGGAC
The DNA here is from genome assembly GCF_019175285.1 of Sceloporus undulatus. Taxonomy (NCBI): domain Eukaryota; kingdom Metazoa; phylum Chordata; class Lepidosauria; order Squamata; family Phrynosomatidae; genus Sceloporus; species Sceloporus undulatus. The sequence goes on along the minus strand of NC_056527.1, from coordinate 4,743,795 downwards.
TGTACCTTCAATCAGCCCTAGTCAGTCCAGCTAATGGTGGGGAATGCTGGGAGTCGCAGTCCAACAACATCTAGAGAGCCATACTTTGCCCACACTTGATCTAAATATTTAAAAATGGCAAGATAGATTTGAGCACTTAGAAAGGAGGAAAAAATGAAATGCACAAATACAGGATGGGTGACACTTGCTTTGAAAGCTATGCATGTAAAAAGGATTTAGGAGTCTCAGTAGACCACAAGTTGAATGTGAGCCAACAGTGTGATGCAGTGGTCACAAAAAACAACAACAGGATAGCTAGATCAAGGATATTAGTAGTGCTGCTGCTTTGCTCAGACCTCGCCTGGATTAGTGTGTCGAGTTCTGGGCATCATAGTTCAAGAAGGACATTGATAACATGTCCAGAGGAGGGCGACCAAAATGATCAAAGGTCTGGACACCAAACCCTACGAGAAACAATTTAGGGAATTAGATATGTTTAGAAGAGAAGACTGAGGTGGCATGAT
>NC_056527.1:4647470-4743282 GCF_019175285.1 Sceloporus undulatus | reverse complement strand
AGTTATCTTTAAATATCTAAAGGGATGTCATGTAGAAGTTGGAGCCAGTTCATTTTCTGTAGTTATCTTTAAATATCTAAAGGGATGTCATGTAGAAGTTGGAGCCAATTCGTTTTCTGCTGCTCCAGAAACAAGAACAAGTGGATTCAAATTACAAGAACAAAGATTCCACCTAAACATTAGAAAGAACTTTTTTTTTTTTACTGTAAGAGCTGTTCAACGGCGGAATAGATTGTCTCAGAGGATGGTGCTTTGATACTTTGGCCATATCATAAGATGGCATGACTCATTTGAGTAAAGTGGAAGGCAGTAGGAAAAGAGGGAGACCACCCTATGGGTGGAGAGACTGTGTCAGGAAAGCCATGGCCCTGAGTCTGCAAGATCTGAGCAGGGCTGTTGAGGGGGGACTTGGAGATCCCTCATTCATGAGGTCACCATAAATTGAAGCTGACCTGATGACAATTAACAGCAAAGGACTGTGGTATGTTGAAGCTAACTTGACAGCACATAAACACAGTGACAAGTAGGGCTTAGTGGTAGGCCATAGATCAGGCAGTCACAGTTAGTGGCAAACTAATGGTGCTAATTAAAAAATTGGCATGTCAAGACTGGCCAGAACCTTGTGAGGAGAAGCCACCAGTGAGATGTGGAAAGAGCCAGAAATTTGTAGACATCTAGTGATGAAACAATGGTCTGAATCCTGTTGTCATGGCCAGCCAAGAGCAGGTCTCGGAGGATGAGGAGGAGGATGGGGCTCCTCCTGAGCAAGAGGTAATTGAGGCTACACAGGTGCTAATCCTGCTCTGCCAGAATCCAGCCCTGATCTCCCAGCCCCAGAGGAGGAGGCTCAGCCAGGTCCTAGAGCTGATGGGATTCCTCTGGTGGCACAGCAGCCTAGTGGTGACTCTGGGGAGGAACCAGGCCTGGAGGTTCCCTCCTTTAAACAACGCAGGGCTGAGAGTGCTGGCAGATGCAGGTCTATGAGGATTGCTGAGAGACAATTGGCAAACAAGCCTCAGCTGGCACCGAGGAGAGAATCTCCTACTTAAGAAGCAGGGAGACTCCAATTCCATGCCAGAGTTTATTGCATGATCCTTTGGTGTGATTGCTGCTTGCACTGGCTTCCTGTATCTTGACTTAACCTTGGAATGGACTGGACTCTTGCTACTTCTGGCTGCCCTGACCCTGGACTGGACTGACTACTCTGACCTCTGTTTTCCTGACTTCAGCTCTGGCTTTCGGCTTGCTCCTTAACTATCGCTCCTTGCAGGTTTGCAGACTATTCCCAGTTGCTTGCTAATTACCTAGCTGAGCCATCCTTATCGGTGTTGTTTGTGTGTGCTGGCTGCAGTCCAGGACACCTGTTAGTCAAGTGTGTGAACCATGCAACCTTCCAGATGTTGTTGAACTGCACCTCCCAGCATCCCTCACCATTGGCTCTGCTGGAAAAAGCTACTGGGTCTTGCAGTCCACCAACATCTGGAGGACTACATGAATCCCACCACAGCAGTTTGGTAGACCCATTGAATTCACTGCAAAATGGTGACTTGTATTCAGCAGAAGCAGCAAGGGATGACCTGGAAGGGTCTTCACTGGAACCCAAGGGCATACACTTTCCATGGATCAATATTTATGTAAATTCCATTGATCCAGTGGGTTTACTCTGGTTGGGATTATTAAAAGGATTCAGTGCAATGAAGCATTTGGCCTCTCTTTTGGTTGACAAAACAAACATGATGCAGGACCATGACTCTGACATCATCCCTTTTCTTCTCATGCATGATTATTTACATCTTTCCCTGAAGAAGAAGCTTTGAAAGCTAGTGGGCAGGGAACCGTCCAATTAAAAAGATTGTATGTACAGTGCTGTGTAAATTTACAGCGCTTTATAAATAAAGGATAATAATAATAATAATAATAATAATAATAATAATAATAATAATAATAATAGTGTAAGGTATTGTCCACTTTTTGTTTGGTCTCATAAAGGTGTTACCACAAGGTGTGTTTGGGGTTTGGATGTATTTTGTCTTGCCTTGGGTCACCGGAGGAAGTTCTCTAGGTGAAAATCTTTCTCATTCATCCTCCCCTCCTGCCCACAACCTGCCAAACCCACAAAAGAAGTTGGGAATTGCAAATGACCAGGCGGCACCAACTGCTGTCTTACACCCTTTGAAAGGAATTTTATGGCTTTAGGTTTCAATGAAGCCCCCCAGTTCCATCTCCTCTGCCCCCTTCCCCTCCTACATTCTCTATTCTTCAAGAATATGGACCCTGGGGCGTGACATTTTGGCCAAAGGGAAATGGAGGTGTTAGCAGGTACTTGAGAAGGAGTGAAGTGGAGAAGGAGGGCACAGAGGTGGAGGAGGAGATGCCTGAGAAATGTAGGCCTGAGCAGTCTTCGCTCAATGAAGAAAGCACCGTAACACCATTAAAAAAAATGCCTCGAGCCCCACTTTTTGCTACTCTAACCTTTTAGCTTCTTCCCTACCTGATAAGATGACTTCCACCCTCCCAAAATGTTAACAAGGCCAGAGAGCTACATTTTGCATTGCTTTAATTCTCCCCATCCTCTAACAGCATTTATTTGGTGCAATATTGGCTCCTGGCCCTGTCTTCCCACTCCCACCCCCCCAAGCCAAACCAAATATCACACAGTCGAGTGAATCCAGTGGGTGTTCTTTCCTTAGAGCCTTTGATGTGCATCCTTTACAGCTCTTGGGAATCTCCAGACAATGGTCCATGGGTAGCGTTTGTCATATTGAAGGGCTCCAGCTCCAGCCTACATCTTGTGACCATGAGACAGAAACAAGGTCTCCCAAACTAGTGGCCTCCAGACTCCCAGTCCCATCAACCCCAACCAAGATGGTGGCCCCAAATAGCCAGGAGATGTCAGGTTGCAAGATGTGGGATAGAACAGTTCAATATTCAAGTATGAGGCCCTTTCAAACTGCTGAATTAGAGCACTATGATTCTGCTTCAACTGCCATGTCAACATGCCATGAAATCTTGGGATTTGTAGTTTAGGGAGGAAAATGTTACAGAGCCTAAATAACCTAAAGTCACCAGATTCCATCTGAGCTTGGAAGCTAATCAGGATCAGTCATGGTTAGTACTTGGATGGGAGATTGCCAATGAATAGCAGGTGCTGTAGCCTATATTTCAGAGAAAGCTACTCGCAACTGAGAGTTCCTTGCCTGAGAAAACCCTATGAAATGCATGAGGTCACAATAAGTCAACAGGTGACATGAAAGCACATAAAACACATTTAGAATTGTTAGCCACAGAGCTCTAGTGCTTCCCTAAACTACAGGACCCAGGATTCCATGGGATTTTGCCATGGCAGTTGGTGGAAGCACAGTACTGTAATTCAGTAGTGTGAAAGGACCCCATATTTGCACCCATTTACTACAGTGATGTTTTTCTTTCCTGAAAACTCTTCATGGACCAGCACCACCTTTGAACACCACTCAACCACCACGTTGAGTCGAGCTGGTGTTCTATTTGTATTCTACAAATATTGTATTGTAGTCTACAAATATGAACGAGAATGCTAGTGTAGCTACAAAAAGGAAGTAAAGGGGGAGGCAAAGGAAGGGTCTTGGAGATTTTCCATCTGGATCACGTGTCCCATCACTGATCAACTAATGTATGAATTGCTGGGTGCATCACTACATGAGGTCCATTCAACCCAAAAATGGACATCAACAAGTAAACAGTCAGATCATAATGGAGATCACTGTACCTGCAGGGTTTCTCCATCAGTATCTGGAAGTGACTAGTAACTTCCAGGTGGGATTTAAGCCAAGAACCTAGCCAAGAGCTGAACTCTATCGCAACCTAAATTTGTTATTATCTGCCTTTAGGTCAACCTGGATTTATGGCAAATCTATCTTGGCAAGAGTTCTTCAGAAGAGGTTTACTATTGCCTTCCTATAAGGCTGAGATAGTGCGAATTACAGAAGGGCACCCAGTGGGTTTCCATGATTGACCAGAAATTCAAACCCTGGTTTCCTGGAAGCCTACTACACCATAAAAGCTGGTACACCATGCAGGATTCCTACTCAGAACCTGAGTAGAGGTTCGATGGCCATCTGTTGGGAGTGTTTTGTGTCTTTCTGTATGGCAGAAGGGGTTGAATTGGATGATCCTTGGGATCTCTTCCAAGTGTATGATTCTAGTTTATGAATTGACCTGCTCAGTTCTTGCAAACTCAGGGCTGTGGCTTGCTTGTGCAATTCAGTCTAGTGTGGTGCAATCTTCCTCTCTGCAGTAGATCCATTGAGCTGATGGGCTTTACAAAAATCTTGATTAACCTTGACTAGCTCCTTTAAACGTCAGGCCAAAGCATGGAACGGATTCACCATCCCACTGGCATGCAGTTCACCAGCTACCACTGGGATCCATTAACCAAATGTAACATTGGAGGGCTGGGGGGAAATAGTGGCTCTAGTTTTAGCTATACACCGATGGCTTTTGTGAGTTTTCTGCCTGCTGTTTGAAAGGCATCTATGCTCACTATCACCACCACATCCAAGCCCTAAATTAAAGAACATGTCACGGAGAATTTAGAAATGTTCTTCTTTTAGATGATGATTCTGAGAATCGCCCAGCCAGCATAGCAACCGGGTCAGCCATATTATCTTGCAGATCCTGGGAGATGTGGTCCAAAAAAGTAACCGCCCCACTTTTTTTTGAAGATGCTTTTTATTAATACAAACAATTATGCATATTTAAAAGCAACCCTGAAAGAAACCCACACATTAATAAGCTACATCAGTCACAATTGTAACTTCTTTTTTCTTGAATATTTATATATATATATGTGTGTGTGTGTGTGCGTGTGCGTGCGCACACACACACACATATGGACATGCCATTTACCTGTTGCTTCTAACATTTTAAAATACACTTTCTCCCGGATGTTCTCTCTAATTTTATTTGAACTTCTACGTACTTCCCATCTAGCCTTGTTGCATTCTACTTAATTCCCTTGTTCTTCATACAACCTTTTCCAAGCTGTCAATGTATGGCATTAAAAGACATGATTTTTCCTGTTATTTGGTTTATATCTTACTGGCAGCCAGTTTCATCTTGCTGGACTGGTTTATGTAGTGAGAAAGAAATCTCATTCCTCTGGAATCTCTTCTTCTCAGAACAATCAGAATTGTATGAACTGCTATACGGTTCCCTCTTTCTTTCTTCCCCTTTAAAGGCTCAGGTCTGTTAGCTTTTCAGCTCTTTTGAAATGTGGAGCTACAGGAGAATTCTGCAGATACGGTGGACTGCCAAAAAGACAAATGAACAAGTCTTGGAGCAAACCAAACCTAAACTCTCACTAGAAGCAAAGCTGACTCAACTGATGCTGCTGTATTTTGGCTATATCACGAGACAACATCATGACTCATTGGACAAGAAGATCCTGTGATAATGCAAAGTAGAAAGCAGGAGGAAAAGACAATTTCCTAGACAATGAGGGAGTTGAGATAGTAAAAGAGTTCCCATACCTTGGATCAAACATTGATCAGAATGGGGACTCCAGTCAAGAAATCAGAAGAAGACTAATAATGGGGAAGGCAGCTATGGAAGAACTAGACATGATCCCAAAGAGTAAAGATATACAGCTGAGCACTAAAGTTAGAATCGTCAGAGCCATTTGATTTCTCCATCACCATGGATGAATGTGAGAGCTGGACAGTGAAGAAAGTGGATAGGAAGAAAATAAATTCATTTGGGAAGTGGTGCTGGAGCAGAGTGCTGAGGATCCCATGGATGGCCACAAAGACAAGCAAATGGGTCCTTTAACAGATCAAGCCAGAAATCTTCCAGGAAGCCAAGATGATAAATTTGAGGTTATTGCACTTTGGTCACATCATGAGAAAGCAGGGCTCACTGGAAAAGGCAATAATGCTAGGAAAGGCAGTAGAAAGTTATGAAAACTGAATGCCAGATGGATAGGCTTAATTAGAGAAGTCACAGGTAGGAATTTCCATGGCTGAAGCAGAGCAGTGGAGGACAGAGGGACTTTGAGGTTGATTTGAAGGCAACAACAAAGTTGGAAAAGAGGAAGACTGCAGTACAGGTGGATTGATTCAATCTACGCAGCCATGGCTGTTCTGAGTTTGCAAGACCTGAGCAAGACAATGGTTGACTTGGAGGTCTCTCATTTATAGGGTTGCCATAAATCGACTTGACAGCAATAATGACAACAAAATGTTCCCTAAAAGTCCTTATACACTTTAATAGCTTCCTCTGAGAGCTTGAAAAATTACTTTTGAGGGACTGTATATTTCTGTCCAGAGAATTCTGGGAGTTGTAACCAAAAAGTGACTTTTCCAACTCTTGCTCTCCCCCTGTATCCCTCCAATGGTCTGGGTTCAGTCTAAGGTGGCCTTCTCTTTCCTCCCCCTGTTGAAAATGACTTGAAGACACACTACAAGTACAAAATACAAAGTAAAATAGACACCAGCACAACACTCTTCATGTCTGAACCAGTTTTCAGTCCTACAATCTCAGTTAGACCAACATCTGGATCCCTTCCATGTTTACTCATGTATGTGACTGATGAGAACAGAAATATTGGGGGAGTCAGGAAGTGACTGGGGAAGATGTGGAAGCAAGACACACCATCTTCCTTCCACACTGGAGCAACTGAACCATTGATAATCTGGTCCTGAGTAGACCAGAAACTGCCATTTTCTTGCTGCTACCCTAAAATATCAAGCTCTCAACCTGTATATGAAGACTTGACACTTCTTTGCCCAGTTTTTGCCCATCACTTCTTCATGGGCCACAAATCAGTACTGTCAGCCCCCCATATTTGTGGCTTTGACTTTTGCAGATTTGATTATTTGTGGATTTTATTAATGTGTTCTCTCTAGGAATCTCTAAATCCCCCAGCATGACTCTATGGCCAACTTTTTCCAGACGTTGCACTGGAGGACCTCAAGAGAACACTTTTCTAGGCATTTGTAGGTCTTCCAGCACAATTCTATGGTCAACCTCTGGTGATCCACCTCTGGTGGATGTTGACCACAGAGTTGCGCTGAAGGGCCTAGAGAGGCATTCTCTCAAGTTAAAAATAATAACTTTTTTCGGGGCAGTTTTTCCACTTTCATGGGGATCCTGAGTTCCTAACCCCAGCGAATGTGGAGGGCCCACTGTACTAGTCTTTTCCAAGAGGGAAAGTCTCTGGACATCTCTTCAACCACTTGGAAGAAGACTGAGATGCCAATATAACATCCCGATATGATCACAGAATCATAGAATCATAGAGTTGGAAGAGACCACAAGGGCCATCCAATCCAACCCTATTCTGCCATGCAGGAAATATCACTCAAAACATCCCCAACAGATGGCCATCCAGCCTCTGCTTAAAGACCTCCAAGGAAGGGGACTCCCCCACACTCCGAGGAAGGAGTGTGTTCCACTGTCGAACAGCCCTTACTGTCAGGAAGGTCCTCCTAATGTTGAGCTGGGATCTCTTTTCCTGGAGCTTGGATCCATTGTTCCAGGTCCTAGTCTCTGGAGCAGCAGAAAACAAACTTACTCCCTCCTCAATATGACATCCCTTCAAATGTTTAAAGAGGGCTAGCATAGCACCTCTTAATCTTCTTTTCTCCAGGCTAAACATCCCCAGCTCCCTAAGTCTTTTCTCATAGGGCATGGTTTCCAGACCCTTCACCATTTTAGTCGCCCTCCTTTGGACACATGGCTCCAGTTTCTCAATGTCCTTTTTAAATTGTGGTGCCCAGAACTGGGCACAATATTCCAGGTGGGGCCTGACCAGAGCAGAATAGAGTGGCACCATTACTTCCCTTCATCTAGACACTATACTTCTATTGATGCAGCCTAAAATTGCATTGGCCTTTTTAGCTGCTGCATTGCACTGTTGACTCACATTCAACTTGTGGTCTACTTGGACTCCTAGATCCCTTTCACATGTAGTTTCATTCAGCCAGGTGTCCCCCATCCTATATCTGTGCATTTCATTTTTCTGCCCTAAGTGCAGTACCTTACATTTCTCTGTGTTGAATTTCATCTTGTTAGCTTTGGCCCAGCTTTCCAGTCTATTCAGGTCATTTTGAATGTTGATCCTGTCCTCTGGAGTATTAGCTATTCCTCCTAATTTGGTGTCATCTGCAAGTTTGATGAGTATGCCCCCAATTCTCTCATCCAAGTCATTGATAAAGATGTTGAATAGCACTAGGCCCAGGACAGAGCCCTGTGGGACCCCACTGGTCACTTCTCTCCAGGCTGAAAAAGAGCCATTGTTGAGCACCCTTTGGTGCGAGAAGGCTGGACAATTTCAGACTGCCAACTTTATCTCAGGTGGTGATCTCAGGTGATGGTCAACCTGAAACAGACGATTACCAGCTCTGGGAAAGAACTGAGGCTTTGCCCACCCATGTGTGGGTCAAGAAGGCCACTTAAGGGACGTGTCAACACTCCAATCTTGTTGTGACTGTTTTCGCCTGGAAGCAGGAGTCTCCTTCCCTCTTGACCCCTTGCTTTGAGCTCATCTTCTGATGGATGCTGTTGACCTTTCCTTCACTCCCACCAGAGAGTTCATTGCTTCATACTACCCCCCATCCGGCTGACGCACTTCATGTGCAGCCCGGCACACACAGGTAAGCCTCTGAGTGGCTTGATGAAGCTCCAAGGAATGCATTCCTGCTGAATGCCTGCGAGTGCATTTACAATGGAACACACACAGAGAATTCCCCACCTGCCGGCAAGGTGAGGCGTCCTGAGCGAGTAAATTCCAAAACCAGAAGGAGACGTCCAGCCTCTGCTGACTGTCTGTGGTTACCTTCACACAGACAAAGTCCAATGAGGTTTGGGGATCCTGCAGGGGATGGCGTTAGACAGGCCAACAGCATGCTAGGGCTGGAAAGAAGTGGCACTGCTGTTCATTTTCTAACTGAGGAAAGGCATTCCTAGCACACACACTGAGGAGAATAACACAGCAGATTTTGAGAGAATCAGTGTGGTGCAATGGCTTGAATGGAGGACCAGGAGACCAGGGATCAAAACCCCACTTGGCCATGGAAACCTACCAGGTGACATTGGACAAGTCACATTTGCTTAGCCTCAGAGAAAAGGCAGTGGCAACCCTCCCTCTCAAGAAATCATGCCAAGAGAACCCCATATTAGGTTTGCTTTAGGGTTGCCATAAAAATCAGCAATGACTTGATGGCACACAAGGACAACAAAGATGCTTTGCAGAGTTCTTGCCTGAATTATGATGTGCAGAAATGCCCATGTTTTTTGTGCTGTGTGTGTGTGTGTGTGTGTGTGTGTTTGGGGGCTTATAACCTGTGTTAAAGGCTGGCTTGGAAGTTTGCTGATTCAGTCAAGTGGCTGCTACACACCTTCAGGGGACCTTGTATGCACTAGTGTGTGTCTTTCTCTTCCCAGGCTGTGCATGGATTGCTCAGTGAGTGCACATTAAAAACATAAATCCTTGCTCATCTCATTCACACTCACTTGTGAGAATAAAGACACCACAACATTTCTTTCTTTGCCTATGAAAAAGCAAGAACTTCATGCATTCATGAGAGCTGTTTTTGTGCAATGTTTGGTGCGAAACTGCAATAAAGGACAGTAGCTGCTACCTTGTTGCATGGGCTTTTTAAAAATTAGAAGCATGAGATGTGTTGTTTGTTTCCTTTTGGTTCATCAGCCAATCTTCCTATGCCCCATGATAGGATTGCCTTAGGGTTGCCATAAAGGTACACAACAATGTGTGCTGAAATATTCTGAAAGCACCAGATCCTATCTGATCTTGGACACTAGGCAGGGTCAGGCGCCATTAATACTTGGAAGAGGGACTGTAAAGGAATACCAGGTACTGTAGGCTGTATTTCAGAGGAAGGCAACAGTGAACCACCTCTGAGTGCAGAATTTATGCAGTTTGACACCGCTTTAACTGTTGTGGGTCAATGCAATGGAATGTTGAAATTTGTAGTTTTGTGAGGTATTTAGTCTTCTCTGTCAGAGAGCTCTGGTGCCACAACAAACTACAAAGCCCAGTAGTCAAACTGCATTAATTTTGCAGTGTGGCAGCAGACTAAGAAAAGCCTATAAAATTCATGGGGTTGCCTTAAGTTGACAGGCAACTTGAAGGTGCGCACACACACACACACACACACACACGACACCAACTAGAATGTGGCCTTTGTGTCCAGCTGCATGGTAAACACAACCCTCCTTGGGCTGCCTGTTAGCAGTAGGAAGAAAGTTGAATGCAAACAGAGTGCCACCTATATCTGTATCAGTATGCCAATGTCTAATTCCCAAAGTATTTACTTTTTCTTACAATCGTATTTTTATTAAGATTTCATAGAAAACAAAAACAGCCAAACATACCTCTCCAAACAATCCTATCTGTGATGTAGGCAGAATCCTGTTAAGTGACATAAACAGAGGAATGTTGTGCTATACATGCAGAGTAAATTTTGTGGACAATCTGCAAAATATCCAGCTGATGGTGGTGGGAGCAGAGTTGTACGCATGGCACATGGAGATGTACAATAACATACACAGAGTAGCAGGCAATCTGCACATTGCATTTGACCAACAGATGTTGGCCGTGTGCGTTGATCACTTAGCCGCACAGAATCATAGACTTGGAGGAGACCCCCAGGGCCATCCATTCCAATCCCATTCTGCCATGTAGAAGACACAATCCAAGCACTACCTATGACAGATGGCCACCCAATCTCTGTTTAAAAACTTCCAAAGATGGAGGCTCCACCACACTCCAAGGCAGCATTTTTCACTTTCCAACAACTCTTACCATCAGGAGGTTCTTCCTAATGTTTAGGTGCAATCTCTTTTCTTGTAGATTGAATCCATTGCTTTGTGTCCTAGTCTCTAGAACAGCAGGAAATAAGTTTGCTCCATCCACAATAGGGCAGCCCTTCAAATATTAAACATGGCTAACTTGTCACCTCTCAACCTTCTCTTCTCCAGGCTAAACCCAACCAGTTCCATTAAGCCACTCCTCATGGGGCTTGGTAGTTTCCAGACCGTTCACCATTTTGGTCGCCCTCCTCTGGACACTCTCCAGCTTCTCAACATACTCTGTGCTACCTTGATATTCTGTTTCGGGATTGTGTCATCACCAGTGTAATGCTGTCAATGGATATTTATGCCATGTTGAAGCAACTGGAGAGTCTCAGCCAATAACTGAAAGCAACCAGCTTAAAATTAATGCATATTTTTAATTTTCATTATAAAGTTAAACACATCTATGAAACATAAGGGGTACCAAAAACAAAACAATAATAATAACAATAATAATAATAATTACAAGACATTTCTAGCAGGTTGTCAGTAGAAAACAGGATAACAGGGCCACAATTCAGAGTTATACAGGATTCCGGCACACATATGGAAAGACTCCCCAAGAACATGGAACATCTGAGTTATGACAACAAAGCCACTCCAAAACTTGGGCAGGGAATGTCCAAATACAGAGGAGAACTCAACAGATCCTCGTTCTTGTCTAGTTCCACATGTGCACATGAACCTCTGGATCACTGCCTACCCAGATGACAACGACAGTGGCACATTGACAACACTGTTACCAAGGAGTTACTTCTGCAAATATATACTCTTACTAATATATACATTTATTCATAAAATAAATAAGCATAAAAAACCCATCAGACTTAACAAAATACCAAAACAACAACAACAACAACAATAACAGAAGGTCAAAGTAAAAAGTGACAACTCTACTTTATATAATAGCTTTGGAATTTTAGGGCTTTTTTCTTGTTCATTTTAATCCAGAAATGCATTTCAAGATAAAGGGAGTTGAGCAGGAAGTAAGGACAGCCACTAAGATGTTCTCAAGAGGACTTAATGTGCACCACAAAAGTATCATTGGCTGGGGCAGAGGATTTGAGATGTCGGGGTGGCTTTTCTCCAATATTGAGGCATGTTCATGTTGAATGCTGCTTCTTGCACCATGGCTAGGGTTAGCACTGCTCAGAGAGGTGAGATGTAGACCAAAAACATCATGCTAAATTCATTAGTAGTTGGTGTGTCTTCCACTGAGATGGCCACCAGCTGCCACTGGGCAGGACTGGCAACCTGATATTTTTCTGCTTGAGGTGAAAAACCAATATGACTCCCTCCTTGTGCCAGTGATCACAAGGCACAGTCCATCATGTGGACCTTTCCATGTACAGGTTTCTCTTCAGGACAATTGGGTCTGCTTAGGAGGATGTTCTGGTGGATTGAGCACTACAGGTCAAACTCACTTGTATTCCTCAGTTGTCTGATATAACTAGGAGACATTCTAAGATTCAGTTCTGGAATTTGTGCATGCTCAGCTTCCCACAGTTTTCCAATCATATCAATTCACACACAGGGGTGTCATCAGGGGTGTGTGGGGAGTATGAACCACACCGGGTGACACCTCAAAGGGGGTTGTCACTCGGCCTATTGTTGGGAAGGGAGTGACTTTCGGGGCTTCTGGCTGGGCAGAAAAGTTATTCTCCTCCCTTTCCCACCTGGCCAGCAGCTCTGCCAGATCCAGAAAAGGAGTATTAAAAAATTATCTGCATTGGGCATCAAATATACTACATATGCCACTGTTCATACATACCTCCTATCATTATTAAGGATGTTTGCATGTGCATGTGTTGCCTGCCAATGGATGGCACACTAGAAAATCCATCTGGTTTCATAGATATCATGTTACAAAGAGTCTTGCCTCTGTTTGTCATTTTATGTGGCTAGGTAGCCCTACAAACTGGTTGAACTGGGGAGAAAAAGAACCGTAGTCCAGAGAGTTGTACATCACAGCAAGATGGTGTTTTTATGTGTGTATATGTGTGGGTGTCAACACATGACTGCTTAACAGTTATGCCAGAAAGGAAACAGATATGAACTGTGTATGCAAGTGCTTTTAATTTTTCCAGCTCATATTGTATTGCAGGTGAAATTTACCTTAAAGTTTCTGTCTGATCAGAGAGAGGAGTTACTTTTGAACGATAGCAGTTTCAGAAGAGCTTGAACTCAGCATAGGGGGAAAACGTTAAACTCTGGGGGCAACAAGTTAGGCAGGACACAGGCTCAGCTTATGAAGTCCGCAGATCAAGACAATTATCTGTATCCTTGCTTGGTGGGAATATGGAAAGTGGGACCCTTCCTTGGAGCTCCCCTTCATCTGTGAAGGAATGCTTCAAGGACAATACTACAGTCAGAAACCCTCTTCCAGGGATCCTTTTGCACTGCATTATTATAACACTGATTCCATTTTAACTGCCATGGCTCCATCCTATGACATTCTGGTATTTGCAGTTTAGGAAAGCACAGTTAGAATTCTCAGCCAGAGTCCTTGAACGTCTCAACCAACTACAGACCCCAGAATTCCCTAGGATGCTGCCATGACAGTTAAAGCATGGAATCATAGCACTGTAAGTATGTAGTGTGAAAGGGCCCCAGGTGATGCTCACTGTACTTTCTTGAACATGGGAGTAAGGAAACGCCGTTTCTCTCCATCACCGCTTTTTTAATGGCTGGGGCTTCTCTGTCAATAGGCTGGGAAATCCTTCTCTGGGTTTTAGCCTAAGCTTGAAAGGAGCTATCCAAAATGCTGAAATAATCTGGGAGGAAAGGCCTCAGTGCCTTGGATATCTGTTCTGAATTTCAGCCTAAAATGTGGAATGCATTCACCGCCCGACTGACAGGGAAGATACCAGCCACTGCTGGTGAGAAGTGTTAATTCTGAAGATCTCCACAAGATTAAGAATTCTGGACAATCAGGGATCTTGCTCGCATTGATAGGCTCCACATGTGTATTTTTAGTTGCATTAATTTCCATGTGAGGTAAATGACAATGGAGAGGGACGCAGATAGCCAATATGGGGTGATAGTTTGAGTCTTGGGCCAGGGCTTTGGGAGACTAAGATCTGAACGTTTGTTCAGCCATGAAAACCTATGGGGTGACTTTGGTCAAGCCCCATTCTCTCAGCTTAAGAGGAAGGGCAATGACAAACCTCATATGAAGAAAAGTTTTGTTTTAGCCCTCCCATCAGAGTACAGTTTGGAAAAGTTATTTTTGAGGAGTCTACAACTCCCAGGATCTCCAACCAGCATGGTCAAAGCCTCCCCAGGATTCCAGAAGACCATCTTTATAGGTTGAGCTATCCTGCATCATCTCCTTGTCTACTTCTTTGTAGGTTTTTAAACAGAGGCTGGATGGCCACCTGTCCAGAGTACTTTGATTGTGGATTCCTGCATGTCAGGAGGTTGGACTGGATGGTCCTTGTGGTCTCTTCCAACTCTTCTATGATTCTATGATCTCTTGGCAGGGGAAGGAAAGCGCAAACCCCACTCTTAATAAATCTTTGCTTTCCAAATCCTTAGAATAGGGTCTCTATAGTCTGGAGTTGACTTAAAAGTCCCATATCAACAACAGAGGGCAAAGCACATCTCTACTCGAGTGTTCAAGAAAGCACTGGGAGGAACTGAATAGGGCTACAGTCACTTCAGTCAATGAACAAAAAGCTACAGGTCGAGTTTCCCTTATCCAGAATTCCAAAATCTGAAATATTCCTAAACCCCAAATGTTTTTCATGGGTGAAAAAGAAATCAGATAGTGACACCTTTGCTGTCTGACAGTTCAGTGTATACAAACTCTGTTTCATGCTCCAAATTATTAAAAAATGCTGTATAAAATGACTTCATGTTATGCGTAGAAGGTGTATATGAAACATACATGAATTTAGACCTGAGGCCCATCTCCAAGATATCTCATTATGTGCGGATATGGAAATACAGGTATTCTGACATCCAAAACTCTTCTGGTCTCATGCATTTCAAATAAGAGAGACCCAATCTGTATTGGTTGTTCTAGGCTGTTCCCTGTGTGAAAGCTATGATTCTGAGACAGTAGCTCCTAGCAAACAAATACTAATAAATAAATAACTGACAAACATGGCCAAATGGGAGTATGGAAGAGAAATCTTCCCGAGTGTGGCTTTGTGGGGCTTTTCAAAGTCTCCCCAGATGCAGGAAAATGGAAGAAAGAGAAAGAGAGATTGAGATCTGATCAAAAGTGAAAGAAGAGAAAAGGCCACACTTAACCAGCCCATTCCTTTTGAAACTTGACAGATCATATTCCTGCAGCTGCGTTTCTGCCTCGGGGTGAATATGCAAGGATTCCTAAGCTTTCCATCATTCAAACACATATCTGACATCACTGGGGGAAGGGAGGTTGGGGAGGAAAAACCTACCATCACTGTGTGATCCCCACAATGCCATCTCTAAGGTTGGCATTTGCTGACTGCATACTCTGGCAGAAGTGCCATGACATCAGGGCACAATCCTGCCAGCACTAAGCACTCATAAATCCCATTTCCATGGTAGAAAGCTAAGTGTTCACTTATGTTTTCCCCCCCTCTCTGATGTAATGCTGACTGGATTCAACTTGCCCTGAGTATTATTCCTCTGGTTGTATATCCAACCGGTAGTTGTACTTTTGGGTAGCTGTGGAGCAACTCCATCGCCTGATAATTTTTACACCTGGTTGATATTTTAGGCTTCCAATCACAACTGGAAGGAGTCAGGGTGATGCAGTGGTTTAAATGTTAGAAGCTCCAGGATACCAGGGTCTGAATCATAGTAAACCTCCTGCAAATGAACGGTGTCAAGGCAACTCTATTATATTGGAGTTGTGGTGGTCTTGTGGTTTAGTGCCACTTTAGTTACCATGATTCCATCCTACAGAATCCTGGGATTTGTTGTTTCGTGCAGCAACGGCACTCTTCCCCACAGAAGGTTAAAAACCTTGTAAAACTGCAAATCCCAGGGTTTCATAGGATGGAGCTACAGCACTTAAATTGGAGTCAAACTGCATTTATTATTATTATTATTATTATTATTATTATTATTATTATTATTATTTCTACCTTGTAGATGCACCGTTTGAGAGGATGTGGGATTGTGGCCATTGTGTGAAGGCCGGAGGAGCTGGTGCTGGCATTTTAACACCTTTTCTGTAGAGTCTAGAGATTAGAGAGTCTACGCTAATATTGATACATGTTGAGAAGAGGAGTTTAAAGCTGGGAGTTATAGGGCTTTCAACTTCTGTTTTGGTTGTCACCTTTTGACTCAGAGGATGCCCTTTGACTTGTGATGTATTCTCTCATTCAAGGGAAACTTAGAAAGAATGCATATGTCCACTTCTCAAGGGATAATGTGCCACACTTTGCTTGGAATCCCTTGTCGTTCTGGCAAGGAGACATGGATGGCCCTTCTGTGACTGACATGTGGAGAAGCAAGAGACCAACAGGTGAATTCAATAATTATATAAATCAGGTTGGTAATTAAATGGTCGCTCACCTTTTTAGCTCACCTATGGTGAGCTGCAACAAATGAATCTCATAGTCCCCATAGATCATGATAAGACAGGGTTGTCATAAAAAAAGATCCTTCCCAAGCTCTGGTGGTGAATGAGAATTACCTCTGAATAATCAAAGCAAAAAGAACATTCAATAAGTGGAAAGCAATTGGTCCCTTCCTGACACAACTCTTTTGGGGGTTTAATATATCATTAATTTAGGATTCTGTGGACTTCTTTGGAAGGATAAGGTCAAATGTCATTGGTATTTACCCTCAAGTGCATCCTTATTGCAAACATATCCTGCATCTTGAAACATTTTTAAGGGTCTTCAGGTTCTGTAGGCTTGGTGACTCCCAACCTTTGGTCTTTCAGATGTTTTGGATATCAAGCATGGCCAATAATCAAGAGTCTAAAATAATCAGAAGGCCAAAGGTTGACCCACTGATGAAGCACACACTAGGAACTTGGTTCACAGCAGCTCTGCTGAGAGGAGCTAGAACCCGTAAAGTTCTCTACATTTGAAAAACTATTTCCAGTGCCTATACTTTCAGCTGCTTGGCACCCAATGATCATTTCAATAACCAACCAAAGAAAGAAAGGTCTTTGTCTGGGAAGATGAATCTCCCTAGATCTGAAATATTTTCTTCTAAAGATGTGGATTGACCAGAAAAAACAACACCTTTGCCTTGTTGCAAAGGTTTTGATTTTACTGGCAGCGAGGGCATGCCAGTAGGGGGTTTCTCATGGGAAAGCAGCTAATTCAGGGGTACTGTGTGGGCAGCAGCTTTGAGAATCTGGCTTGAGGGTGGACCACTGGGCAATAGAGTGTCCACACTACACAATTAATAGCAATGCGATACTATGAACTGCAATGGCTCCATCCTATGAACTCTTGAGAGGTATAGGCTCATGAATCAAATGGTTTTGTTCAAAGGAATGGTTTAGAGCAGCGGTTCTCAACCTGTGAGTCACAACCTCTTTGGGGTCGAATGACCCTTTTTCAGGGGTCGCCTAAGACCATCGGAAAACACATATTTCCATTGGAAAACACTTTAATTTTATGGTTGGGGGTCACCATAACATGAGGAACTGTATTAAAAGATTGTGGCATTAGGAAGGTTGATAACCATTGGTCTAGAGAGTTCTAAGTACCACCACTCTAATCCCCCCCAAGATTCTGGAGAATGGAGCTATGGCAGTTAAAGTGATGTTGAACTGTTAAAACAGTGTAGTGTGGGTACACTCCAGAAGTCTCCCTGAGCAGTGGTGATGGTGGACACCAAGAAGTGTGCATTCAACATTTTATTTCACATATTGTATGGGCTTGGTTGAAGATTCAGGACTCCTGTGCTACAATGTTGTTCAAACAATCTTTCCAATCTAATAAGGAATGGCAGCCATTTTGTCCCAAGGAAGTATCATATTGAAATCTCAATGTCATATACTTAGCTGAGTAGCCCACAGCTGTGGAATTACTTTCTGTGATGTGAAACTCACTTCCTGTGGGCTGCTCATTACAAATTGGGCCAATGAATCTTACCTTCATAACCCAATTGACTTTGCGTAGATTTGCCTGCATGCGTGTGCATGCATGCATGCACCCACATGCATGATCTGATAAGCATGCCATACAAGAATGACCATGATACTTCACTTTCTGTCCCCTTTTCTCATGGCAGAAATATGGTTTCCATCGTCACTTCCTATGCATATGTTACAAACCGCTATGCCAACCTGATCCGGGGTGGGGAAGGGGGAAGACATTTGGCAGTTCCACTGAATGCAGTTTGCAAGTTCATCCTGCTCCTGTAAGAAGTTGAAATGAGGGCGTCAGAAAAACACCAGCACACCACCGTGTTAATTCTATACACAGAAACTTAGCAGTTGAGATAACAGCCCTGCAGGATGGGCTGGATCACTCAAGAGTCATTGAGCAGAGAAGCTTCTTCCATGCTCGTAATGCACAAGAATCAGGCCATGTTTCAGGAAGATCCACAACTTTCAAAAGGACACTTAACAGCATAAGTCTTGCCGTACGCTTTGAGAGAGGAAAGAGCAGAGATTGAAGGCGTCTCAGGAAACCTGCTAGTCATCCATTATCCAACTCTATGTTGTGGACTAGTTACCAAAAAACAAAAAAAACCCTTCCATAGTCCTGTGTTGGTTCCAACAGTCCAGTTGGTTGGTTGCTCAGTTTGCCTGGAGTGGTGTGGCTAGCCTCCAGAACTGACAGTCAAGGAGAAAAATATATATGTATCGCTCCACCAATTTTCGAATCTGGATATGCGTATGTGTGTGTTTGCTTCCAGTTTCCATTCGATCTCAAGGTTGACTTTCCCCACAGAAAGAAGGTGTTTTCCACAAACGGAGGACCTCCTCTTTTACTTGCATGTGTGAACATCATAGATCCGTATGCACTCCTGACAGCTAACGTAGCAGCACCAGTGGAAGATGCAATGGCACTTCTCTTTCCTCTTCTCAGTCCGTGTATTGTGGCCCCGGCCACAGCACAAGAGGTCACAACCGTCAATCCCGTGAGAGGTGACGTTGCAGATCCGGTCACGGGTGCCAAAGGAGCCGGTCTCGGGGTTCGGCTCACAGAAGTTGGGCGAGTTCTCATAGTAGACCAGGTCTCTCTCGGTTGGGGCTTTGAAGAAGTTATATTTAGGCCGCAGCGTCTCTACCCAGCCGCGGGACTCTCGGTGTTTCTCCACCACCATTTCTGAAGCGCTGTCGTATTTGTCCTTGAGATAGTCGCCAATGACCCGGAAGTCAGGTTGCGACCACCAACAGGTCTTCACTTCACAGCTGCCCGACAAGCCGTGGCACTTGCATTTCAGGTGCAAGTGCTCCATGATGGACTGAAAATGAAGGTGGAAGGAGGGAAGGTAGAAGACAGAGAGACAGTATTAGGTTGCTGTGTGAGAAAACATAACCATTGAGCATTTAGAAATAGAGTTGAGGCATCCAGACAAAAGTGGCAGGCAAAGTAACAAAGGGAATGCAAAGTAGAGGAGTTTAAAGTGTGAACAATTTTCATTGTCTCACTCTCTGCAATGCTAGAAATTTGGAGATTGAAGGAAATTTGAGGGGCACAATTCTTATTTGGCCTCCCAATAAAAGGTACATAGGGAGTGATTGCTTCCAACTTGTTTTATTTCTGTCATCAAGTGAAGTCTTTTTTCCCCCATTTTGACAACCTTTTAGAAACTGACTTTTTACATGTTGTGCTGTTTTTCCTGATTTTTTAAAAAATATATTTTAAATGGTTTTGTTTTGAAATGTTTTAAACATATGGGTAGTTTAATTGCATTTTTAAAATTTCATCATAATATAATAATTTCAATTAAATAATTAAACTATTTTAAAAAATTTTGTGAGCTGCTTTGAGTCCCAGGAGTTGTACACACATTTCAAGCACTCATTCTAGTGGATTAGAATGCAATCTGGCCACATGCAATTCACAGGAGTTCAGGGTTTTTGTTCCCCTCACCTCATAAAATCTCTTTAAACTCTGGAGAAAAAGGTTTCATGGTTGTGATGTGCATGTTTGTGATGTGCGTGGTTGTGGTGGTGATTTCTTTGTGATAACACCTGGCTTCCTCCTGAATTAGGACTGAATCCAGGAAAGGTAAAATGGGGTTTTAATCCCAAGCGATAGGGTCCCAAGGCTGCACCTGCACTGCAGAAATAATGCACTTTGATTCCACTTTGACTCCCATGGCTCCATCCTATGAAATCCTGGGGTTTGTAACTTCTCATGGCACCAGAGGTGTCTGGCAGAGAAGGCTAAATATCTTACAAAACAAATCCCAAAATTCCATAATAATGAGCCATGGCAGTCAAAGCAATATCAAACTGCATTATTTCTGCACTGTAGATGCAGCTCAATTGAAATGCATTGAAGTTTTCCCAATTGGGCAATTCGGCATCAGGTTTTGTTTTGCAAGGGAATGGATAAATTGTTCCAAGGGGTTACAATCTCTCATGAAAGCAGGCATCACAAGCATTCAGATGGTATAAGGAAATCGCACAAAACACAACTAGTTTGTTTTCTTACCGTCCTTCCAGCTTCATTGTTGTGTCTGTTCATGGCGGACCGAGCATCTGGCCTGTTCTCCCGTGCATCCGCAAACTCCCGTGATACCATGCTCCCGAATTCGACATCCTCACTGCAGCCACCCCATTTCCATCCTTCACCTGGAGGGCCCTTGTGACGGTTGTCACAGCCACAGATGGTGGCTGAACCTTCTGCGCAGGATCTGGTCACTGCAAAAGCTACACCGGCAGAGGCAATGGCATGGACGAAGGCTGACTCCCTGGTTGCTGTGGGGTGGAGAGGAGAAGAGAGATAGTGAGAGGTTAAGCATCCATGGCATGCCCTCCAACATTTCACAAATAAGAACCAGAGCACATGTAGCCAAGCTACATCTGAGTGTGGTCAAGATGGGAAAAGCCTATTGGGAAGGATTGACCCTGTCAAATTGGGACAGTTGGATTGTATACCATGGTTTAAGAAACAAATTGGATTATGTTGACAAGTGCAAGCTGGATGGAAAGGTTGGAGAAAAACAAGAAAGAAGGGGGGGAAAGGAAGAGAGGCAGTGTGGTGTGGTGGTCTCGGAGTATGACTCTGGAGATCAGGGTTTACTTCTCCACTCAACCATGGAAAGCCACTGGGTGACCTTGGGCAAGTCACACACTCTCAGCCCCAGAAAGCACCAGCATAGGGTCATGATAAGTTAGAAACAACTTGGCACACAACAAGAAGCCAAAATAAACAGGCAATAAAATTGATTTTAGTGTCTATTTCTAAAGGAAGAGCCAGTGTGGCATAATAGTTTGAGCATTGGACGTTGACTCTGGAGACCAGAGAGGGAATTCACCGCTGAAGTGGTTCAAAAAGTCAGCGGATGTTAATGGCTGCATCTGCACTGCAGAAATAATCCAGATTGACACCATTTTAAATCCCATGGACCTATGCTGTGGAATCCTGGGATTTGGCATTTTGTGAAATATTTCACCTTCTCTGTCACATAACCCTGGTATCACAGCAAATTACAAATCCCACAATTCCATAGCATGGAGCCCCAGGTAGTTAAAGTGGTGTCTAATTGGATTATTTCTGCAGTGCAGATGCAGCCTGTGTCAAATACATCCCCCCTAGAGATGTTCATGTTCCACCAATGGGTTTTCCAGAAGCTTCAGAATGAACTCTGGGTGAAAGGGAGAGCTTCAAGACAAGTGGAGCACGTTGAACCTGGGGAAGGTTGGGGATTTTTGGACTATGATGTCCAGAATCCCCAGGTGGCTGGGGGATTCTTGGCGCTGTAGTAAAAAAAAAGCACCCAACCTTTTTCTTTCTCTGGCAAGGTGGTGGTTTTGCCTTCCTCTGCCAGGAATGCTCTGTGTACCCTCTAGGTAAAAAGCCTTCCTCTTGCTCCTCCGCGACCCAGCTGATTTTCCACAAGGCCTCCACCTCTCAAGTCACGACCTGCTGCCTGTCTCTTCTGCGGCTACCAAGAAAGAACCACCCAAGCTGGCTGACAAATAAGCTCTCCACACATACCCCAACCTCCAGCAACACACACACACACACACACACACACACACACAGAGCCCTGGGGCAGTCACCCTGTTCCACTCTCCTCTTATCTAAGGCTCTTACATTTTTATATGGCACCTTAATAACCCCTCATTTCCATTACAAGTGCGTGCTTTTCCTCCTGTTTATCTCCAACTCAGAAAGTGAGGCTGAGATGGGAGAGAGAAAAAGAGGCCATTTTTGGGCTCCCTCCAGCAGACCACTCTGCCTCGGGCAAGCTTTGGGAAGCTAAGAAGAGGGTCAGAAAAAGCTGGCCTTAGCAAAGGACTGGAGAAGGAACCAGACCTCTTTTCTCAGGGAAGGAACACCTTCCTAAATATCCCTGGAAACCCATCCTTGCCCTCCATCCATCACTTTCTTCTCCTCTGAGCTTAAACCTTCTACCTCCAGCTGTTGTTGGACTGCAACTCTCAGCATCCCCCAGCCAATTTAGCCAATGGTGAGTAATGATGGGACTTGTAGTTTAGCAACAACCAAAGGGATCCAGTTCCCATCTCTGGTCTAATTCCAACTGTTGCAGTTGACCCATTGAATCAAATGAACCAATTCACATGTTGATTTACATGTTCAATGAGAATTTATCATTGGAACTAAGAATTAAATTTAAGTCATGGTTGCCATTTTTGTGTGTGTTGTGTGCCTTCAAGTCATTTCCGACTTATGGGGACCCTAAAGCGAACCTGTCATGGGGTTTTCTTGGTAAAATTTGTTCAGAGGGGATTTTCTCTTGCCTCTGAGGCTGAGAGAATGTGACTTGCCCAAGGTCACTCTGAAATATCATTGACTGTATTTCTTTTAAAAGAAAAATCAACAGAAGTCCCCCCACATTTTTTTCTCCTTATTACAGGCATTCAAAATATTTACTCCTGTTTCATAGCCATCAGTTCCCAGCTATAAAACAGGAGTAACTACAGCACTAGTCAGCTGCTGGCTGTTACCATAAATACTGAAATTCCCCAGAAGAAAGTTTATTCTACTGTTGTTTGCCACTGGTTTATTGAATCACACTTTGAGAGAGTAAACTAAGGCGCTGGGACAGACGGTCCCAAAGTGCCTTGGACAGTTCCCAACTCTAGTATGTGCCGGCGGCATTTTGATGGCGGCCCCCCATCCACACAGGGGCCACCATCTTTACGTAAGCGATGCACAGTGTCTGTATGTCGCTGCGTGTCGCTTACGTATCAAGTGCGCCATTGGCACACTAGTGACATCTGCCCGGCAGCACAAAAAGAACCAGGTTTTTCTGGGTTCTTTTTACTCCGGAGGGACGCCGCACAGTCCAGCGGCTGCAGTGTCCCGCTGGAGGGAAATAGGCCGCCAGCAGGCCGCCCTTTTGAGGTGGTCTGTCCCCATGCCTTTATCTGATAAGGACTGGAATTTTGTATCAGCTCATACTTAACCAAGTATTATTATTATTATTAACCTTTATTTATGAAGCACTGTAAATTTACACAGCACTGTACATGCAATCTTTTTAGTTAGATGGTTCCCTGCCCTTGGTACTAAACTAAGTAACTTCTCCTGCCAAACTTGATGGAAACATCACTGAACCTTTCTTTGATTGTGGGTAGAATTGACTTCCTTCTTTCAATGCCACTGATGCTGGTAAAATAGGTTTAGGGGGCGAGTTACAATTGGGGCAATAGTGTCAAAAACAAGACTTAAGTAGCAATTGTGAACATGAAACAGTTATGGTTAGGTAATTGTTTTATATTCAATGACCACTACTTAGGGCTCATCTCCACTGTAGAGTGATGCAGTTTGACACTACTTCAACTGCCATACCTCCATTTTACAAGAACTTGGGATTTGTAGTTTGGTGAGGCCTTAACTAGCCTTAACTGAGAAGGCTAAAGACCTTGTAAAACCACAAAACCCAGGATTCCATAGGATGGAGCTACAGCACTTAAAGTGCTGTCAAACTGCACCCTATGTCATGATTTTGACACTATTGGGCAAGGAGAAGTTAGTTAAATATATGAATTGATACATGATTCCTGGTGTAATTTTTAATTTCCCCATGCTGCTTCCAAATACAGAATATTAGTGGAGTGTTGGAACTAGTAAAACCACCTTGGAGTATTTCCTTGCTTAACAAAGCCCTATGAAACACAGGGATTGGTATAAGTAGACAAGTGACTTTAAGGCACAGATATAATATCTCACATTGGTCCCTTTTCTCCAAATGCTGCAGGTTGGAACTTCCAGAGTATGAGAAAAGGTGTCTTTTGGGGCTGTAACTCCCAGAATCCCACACTGGCTGGGAGATTCAGGGGGTAACTGTCCAAAAAGGAGAACCTTCCCCAAGCCCAGAGGGACTGCCAATGAATCCCAGGTTCTGTAGGCAAAACCACTTCTGAGGATTCCTTGTCTAAGAAAACCCTATGAAATGCATGGGGTCACCAAGTCTAACATGTGACTTGGAAGGAACATGTGTTGCCATAAGACTGACAAGTGACTTGGAAGACACCTAGAGTGACCATAAGGTCAACAGGTGACTTGGAAGTCACATGGGTTGCCATACATCTGACAGGTGATTTGGAAGGCACATGGGTCACCATAGGTCTGACAGGCAACTTGGAAGGCACATGGGGTCACCATAGGTCTGACAGGTGACTTAGAAGACACACAGGGTTGCCATAAGTCTGACAGGTGACTTGGAAGGCATATGGGGTTTCCATAAGTCC
Organism: Sceloporus undulatus; assembly: GCF_019175285.1. NCBI lineage: Eukaryota > Metazoa > Chordata > Lepidosauria > Squamata > Phrynosomatidae > Sceloporus > Sceloporus undulatus. The sequence continues at coordinate 4,718,624 of NC_056527.1, read as the reverse complement.
AATGGGTGACTTAGAAGGCACATGGGGTCAGAAGGCACATGGAGACAAACACAGAGGACACACATACACAGAGGTATCCCGATGAAACCTCCCATCTGCAACTCTTCCGTGTTCTGCCATTACGTTTTCCATCCTTTTCCTAACCAGACAGTGGGAGAATTGGGTAGGAGGAAATCCCTGGAAGTGGTGGTAGCTCCCATGTCAGTGCGGGGGATTTTCGCTTTATTTTCCATGTCAAAGCGATGATTCAGTGCCTTTCCCTCAAATAACTCCAGGGATGTGGGGGAGAGGAGCTACTTCTCTGAAGCGATGCTCCTTGAACAACACCCTCTGCACTCTGTGTGGCCTCACATGCCTCTGCACCTTTGCCTCTTTCCTATTAGGAGACATGCCCTGAAGAACGTCTCACACCCAAGAAGTCCTATCATTTAAAAAAACAAAACAAAAACCTCTTAACTCAGTTGATCTGGGTCTCTTTCCTACTATTATTAAAACTGTATTTCCAAGAAAACATTAAAGAAGAGATCTCTGAAATAGAGCCTAAAATGCCTGGTATTCATTGGCAGTCTCCCATCCAAGTACTAACCAGGGCTGACCCTGCTTAGCTTTGTGTGTACATGTGCTTGAGTGCCTTCAAGTCACTTGTTGACTTATGGCAACCCCATGAATTTCACAGGGTTTTCTTAAGTAAGGAGCACTCAGAAGTGATTTTGCCAGTTCCTTCCTCTGAAACAGAGCCTACGGTGGACGATATCACACAAATGAAATTGGAAGTATAATCCAGTGTCATCATGAAGGCAATCATGCGTATTCACGTTATTGCATGAAAGGTTACCACACGTGATCGCTGGAAGTCTGAACGCACTCTGAATGCAATCACGTGTCAGTCCACAGTTAAGTAAATTTGGTGAACTAGCGAAGTCACAAACCCTGTTCCTAGGCAACTTCGTACTCAGTGCTCTGTTGTTTGGTGTGACATGCATGTCTCCTTTAGTCTTGGTCCCCCCCCCCCAATCCGGAAGGGGAGGTTTCCCATGAAGCCACACTGCAATCCCACTTCCATTTTGCTTCCACTTGTCCTTCAACATTGCTGATGGGGGGGGGGGGGGGGCTGCTGCCTACTAATGAAGAGGCATGGACCCGGAGCTATTGGATAACCATTATATTCACATTTCACATTTTAACATGACAAGAGTGAATATATGCTTGTTTTAATAGAGCATGTTCTTTCAGCCATTCTCCCTGCTTCCCCTCCAACTTCTTTTGTAAATTGTGGGGTTCCTTGGTTCCTCTCTCTCACTCACCTAAATACGCTATGCTCCAGTCATCTGGAGTCTCACTGAGCATGCACAAGGGTGCCCATTCACAATTAAGAACCCACCGATATGATGGCTTACTTTGCACAGGGTCGCGTTCAGGGAGGCCATTACGGCCAATTTAAGCTGTAATAAGTAATCACGTAATTGTGTGAATTTTTGAATTGACCTTGCTATCTTCTCTTTCGAAATTGAGAGCCTCCCGTTGTCATGGCCAGCCAAGAGCATGAGGAGGAGGATGGGGTTCCTCCAGTGCAAGAGGTAATTGAGGCTACACCAGGTGTTAATCCTGCTCTGCCAGAAGCCAGCCCTGATCTCCCAGCCCCAGAGGAGGAGGCTCAGCCAGGTCATAGTGCTGGTGGGATTCCTCTGGTGGTACAGCAGCCTAGTGGTGACTCTGGGGAGGAACCAGGCTTGGAGGTTCCCTCCTTTGGGCAGCGCAGGGCTGAAAGTGCTGGCAGATGCAGATCCCAGAGAATTGCTGCAAGGCAATTAGCTAACCAGCCTCACCTGGTACGGGGAGGGTGTCCCCTATTTAGGAAGCAGAGAGACGCCAACTCAGTGCCAGAGTTTATTGCATGATCCTTTGGTGTGATTGCTGCCGGCACTGGCTTCTTGTATCCTGACTCCTTGTTGCCTTGACTTTGGAATGGACTGGACTTTTGTTACTTTCTGGCTGCCCTGACCCTGGACTGGACTTTTGTTACTTTCTGGCTGCTCTGACCCTGGACTGGACTGACTATCATGATTTCTGTTCTCCTGACTTCGGCTTTGGCTTTCGGTTTGCTCTTTCTCTCATTCCCTGCAAGGTTTGTGGACTGTTTCAGCTGCTTGCTTTGCTAATTACCATCCTTATCAGTGGTATTTGTGTGTGCTGGCTGCAGTCTAGGACACCCGTCCCATTTGATAAACTCCAGTGCCTGGTATTGGTTGGTGGTCTCCCATCCAAGCATAAACCAGGACTGACCCTGCTTAGCATCAAGTTTGTATGTAAGTGCCTTCAAGTTGTCTGTCAACTTATGGCAACCCATTTTATGGGGTTTCCTTAGGCAAGGAACACTCAGAGGGGTTTTTTGCCAGTTCCTTCTTCCGAAATAGAGCCAAGGCAAAAATGCACCTCAGCAAATTTATCCTAAAAAAGCAGCCCAAGAGTCAATGTTTGGTTTCCAACGTTCCCAATATTTTTGCCATCAGCAAAGTCAAATTCCCAGCATCCTGGATTTTCCCTCCGGCTTTTTTTTTTTTTTATGGAAGCAATGCATTACACCTTTCTTCCCGCTTTTGGACCCCCCTCCTTTGCACTCCAGGCATTTGCCATAAATTACACACATGCCAAAGACTTCCAACATGTTTCTAACAATCTCTCCCCCCACATTTCTGGGACGATTTCAATCTCTCAGCCTGGTGACTTGCCAACGTTTAATAGTTTTGATTACTAAACTATCTGTTCCTGTTTAATCATAAACACAGTAAAAAATACATTTATTCGCTACCTTCCCTTTGCTCCAGGGAAAAAAAGGGTGTCTGAGAAAGGGAATTTCCCATGTACTTCCATGACTTTACAGATCAATGGGATACCTACCAGCAGGTTGCTGCCCAAGGCCTGCAAAAACAATCCTTTGCATACCTTCCAACATTTCACAGATGACACATCTGGCCAAGGGATATTAGAGTGTGGTCAAGATGGCAAAAAGTTATTAATAAGGAAGAGCACACAGGCTAGGAGAAGCTGCAGCAGTTTGCCATTCAAATAAAAACAAAACCACACGCAGTGTCTAACAAATGAGGAATATATATACGTTTGCCTATCTTTCAAGATAGTGCTCTCACCCTGAGATTCCTTCCCCTTGCCTGAGATTCAGCCCAGCCCTTAAAATATGGCAACCTTGCTTGTCCTGTCCATATGTATCAAAAACTACATCAGAGAAACTTGCATGGCGTAAAGGCAAGGGTAGGAATGGAGTGGTCCTCCAGATGTTGTGGGACTACAACTCTCTACATTCCTAGCCAGCATAGTCAATACTGAAGAATGTTGGAATTTGTAGTTGCCCACTCTTGGTGTAGCCAATGGGCATCAGTGTTTGGACTTTCAGGGATTTTGGACTTCTAATTCCAGAAGCTTCATTCAGAATGACCAACAATCAAGGCTTTAGGGAGCTGGAGACCCAAACATCTAGAGAACCTCCTGGTGTAGCCCAGTGGTTCTGAAACTGTGGGGTGAGATGCCAGGGGGTGACAAAAGATGTTCAAGCAACTTGAAGGTTTTGATTCATCCTCGCTGGCATCCACCATTATTTGGAACTGCAGCAGGGCCCAAATCAGATAATCCTTCTCGATTGGCAACAACCACCACCATTCAAAAGGGTTTGAACTTATTTGGTACATCACCTGTGCCATCTGTTTTTGATACAGCTAGAACCACTCTAGGCTCCTGGCATGAAATCGTGTTCATGCCAAACTATTAACTGAAGCAGATCAGGCACTGTAGGTGTGCCAGTAACACTAGTGCTGATAACTGGGAACAACCTACCTGCTTGAGGGTGTCACATGCATTGAGTTAAACACTGAATTTACTTAAATGTTAGAATATGAATATACATGAATGTGCGAATGAAAATATGCACACTAAAGAAAATATTTTTATTCATATACTATGTCAAGTAGGGGCAGACGCACAATGTCTGTATGTAGATGTAAGGGGGGGGGGTCCCAAGGGTAAAAAATCTGAGTACCATTGGTATAAACAATACTGTGCTAGATGGACAAATGGCACATTGCAAACAGCCTTCCCTTGTTTCTATATATTTAGCTTGCTACTGTACCTTGCCAAATATATTTTACAGTCAGACCTCCACTTTTGCAATTTGAATATTCACAGGTTTGATTAATATGTTCTCTCTAGGTCCTCCAGCACAGTTCTAGGCCCAACTTTCGCCAGAGGCTGCACTCCCCTCCAGTAGGATGGACTACTGCATTTCAGCAATCTGGAAGTAACACCACATCTCTTCTGCCTGCCATTATGGCCAATTTTCCACTTTTGGGGGCTGGCGTTGGAATCGAGAGTTCCAGATGCAATGTAAAATCATGTATTTATGGCTTGTTTGGGTTGCTGAAAACAAGCACAAAGGGACTTGGTGTTCTCCTAGAATTCAAGAGCAACATTTTGGGGGTCCCAAAGGCTTCATGTGACCCACAGGTCACACTTTGCTCGCTCCTGGTTTCTTATTTCTATGTATAGTTGTGAAAGCCGGACAATGAAGAAAGCTGATAGTATAGCATTGAAATATGGTGCTGGAAGAGAGTTCTGCAGGTATCACGGACCACCAAAACAATATAAATAAATAGATCCAAGAACCAATCAAGCCTGAATTCTCCCAAGAAGCCAAGATGACTAAACTGGAATTGTCATACTTTGGACATATCATGAAAAGATACGACACATTAGAAAAGCCAATAATGTTTAGTAAGGTAGAAGGCAGTAGGAAAAGAGGAAGACCACCATACAGATGGATAGACTCAATCATAGAAGCCATAGTTTGCAAAATCTGAGCAGGGCTGTTGGGGATAGGGGGACATGGAGGTCTGTCATTCATGGGTTTGCCACAAGGCTTGGTGGCAATTAACAACAATGACAACAACAACTGCCTGAATAGCAGGTCTCCTGGGTTGAAGGCACCCACCCCCCAAAGGGCCAAACAACTGGAATCTGGGTCCTCAGGGAAGAACCAAACAAAGGACATTGAATTGTGAAGGTGTGATTAATCTCCCATACTAATATGAGAACTGTTCAACCCGGTTGCTAACAGGAAGAGTTTCTCCGCTGGTCTGTTCCCAGTCTTGAACTACACGCTCAGCTGAAACTTATCTTGCTGAACACAAATTAATCCGTGGAAACTCACTGGGTGACCTTGGCCAAGTCAGACACTTGCAGCCCCAGAAAACCCTACAATAGGCTTGCCCTAGGGCCAGCATAAGGCAGAAGTTACATGAAGGTACAGATACCACTGTGTGGTGTAGTCAACCTGATGCTCATTTCTCCAAATGTATCAACAATATTGAAAGATGCAGCAGGGGACCCTTCTGGTGATTGGAGCAATTTGTTGTTTCTGGGGGAAAATTGTAATTGTTCATGCTCAAGTGCTGTTGTTTTCTTTAAATGGGTTTCCTAACTGTTGGAAAACACCATCAGGAAGAATAATAAACCAGCAAGAATTTTGCACATGAGAGCTAGAGTAGTGTCATTGTTGGAGCGTTGGGCTATAACTCTTGAGACAAAGCCCCAAATTCCCACTTAGCCATGGAAACCAACTGGTGACCTTGAGCCAGTTACACACACTCAGCTTCAGAGGAAGGCAAAGCAAACCTCCTCTAACCATTCTTGCCAAGAAAACCTCATGACAAGTTTGCCTTAGGGCAGCCATAAGTTGGAAATGACTTGAAGGCACACCACCAACACAACTGCCCCTGTGTGACATAGTAGTTTGAGTGTTGGACTACAACTCTGGAGCCCGTGGTTTAATTCCCTACTTGGCCATGAAACCCATTGGGTGTCCTTGTGCAAGTCACACTCTCTCAGCCTCAGGGGAAGGCAATGGCAAATCTCCTCTGAACCAATCTCTCCAAGAAACTCCTGTGATGGGTTTGCCTTAGGGTTGCCATAAGTAGGAAATGACTCGAAGGCACACAACAACAATAACAACAGTGATGCTAAGAGGGACTCTAAAACCTTTCTCCCTGGTAGCAGGTGGCCAAATTTGTTACATGGCCTGATCTTATTACCATGAAAAGTTGTCCTTGTAGGGTCTTCCAAGCATCTTAAGCATGCACACATAAGAAACACACACACACACACACACACACACACACACACACACACACACACCAAGCAACCATACAAATCTCTGTCCCTCCCCTCCTATCGGATGGACCCCCATCTCCCCCTTCCCAGTCCTCTGTGATCAGTAGGCTGTGCTCTGACAAAAGGATCGTCCCCTCTCTTGGCCTACCTGAGAATGGAATGCAAGGCCTCCATCTCCCTTGGCATGATTCCTCTTGACAGCCCGGCTTGGTTGGTATGGCAAGTCGTCCTTATTACCTGCTGGGGGGAATGAATCCCCTTTTGTCCGGAAGGTGTCACGGCGCGTTAGTCCAACAATGGCCCCAGATATTTTATATGAAGTTTGCCCTTGCCACTGATTAGCAGGAACCAACCCAGTCATAGCAACCTAGAACTATGCGTTGGCCGGGCCCCGTCGCCGGCCGAAAGGGAAATCCCTATTCAAATGGTTTAATAAAACAATCTAAAGGGCGTGTGAATGGTGAAAAGCATTTTCACTTTTTTCTCTTTCGCTTAATCTCCTGGTCTCTGGGATATTGTGCTCGGAGCAGACCCCAGCGGGGTACAGGCTAAAGTCCCCCATCAAGTGTTTTTTAAGGGCCCCCTTTTCTCTGCAAGTTAATGATATACTGGTGTCATTGCCTCCCACAGCAAGGAGAAACACGCCTGGGATGAAAAGGATGGACCTCCGAACACATCCTAAAAGGCGACAATTTCTCATCCAAAGGTCACAGGTCGTAACCTGCCTTTTTGGGGGGATGTCTAACCAGTCCGCTTTCAAATGAGGGCTGAAGCTCAGGGTTGTTCCCAAGGGCTTGACTTATACACACAGAAAAAGAGAGAATGAGAGAAAGAAAGAGATAGATAGATATGTAGAGAGAGACATCGTCCTCCTGTAAGTGAGTCCCGACAATTAATTTCTTCATGCTCCTGGAATGAATTGATTCACTTCTAGGTCCATAAAAGTGATGCATATTTACCAGGCTGTACTGAGAGAGGTCACAGATCAGAGGCATGCTCATGGGGAAATGGGATGCAAAGGGGAAAAGCAAGGGAAAGCAAATCCAGGTACTTGTTCTTGGTGGCAAAATTCCATACCAACTGGAACTGAAAGGACCTCATGGCAGAGAGGAGCCAAAAATGGTTGTTTTCTCAACTAAAGAAAGGGCATGGTTCTGTACCCCATCTCTTTTTCATACATTGTCTGATATACCAGGAGTGGTCAAGTTCTGAGCTAGAAATGGCAACATTTTAAAGCTACTCCAAGACTTTGCTACACCAAAACATGACATACAAGACTACTATCATTCAGAGATATAGCATTGTTAGTCTGAAATAAGAGCATGCAAAGGGATCTTTTAGCGCCTTTGAAAGTAACTGTGTGAAAGCAGTTGTAGCATAAACTTTTGTAGACTTGGTTTACTTCCACAGATCTGTGAATTTCCATGCGTAGCTTGTGTCAAAGCTGCTGCAAGATACCTTGCATGACTACTATAAGGGAAACTGTACAGGTGGTAAACTGATTACAGTACTAAGAGGTTAACAGCAAAGGAAGACATCTCTACCCGTTAGTTGACACATTTCAGTATCTTCAGGACAACTGGGGTATCCTGTATTACTTTGTTGTTGCTGTGAGCCTTCAAGTTGTTTCCAACTTACGGTAACTCTAAGGTGGCCCTATCATGGGGTTTTCTTGGCAAGATTTGTTCAGAGGTTATCCATTGCCTTCATCTGAGGCTGAGAGAGTGTGATTTGCCCAAGGTCACTCAGTGGGTTTCATGGCTGAGCTGGAAATCTAAGTCTGTTCTCCAGAGCCAGAATCCAACACTCAAACCACTATTCTGAATTTTCCAATACAATTCTGTGGACAAAAATGTATGTGTAATATGCGTATTAGGGAAAGCTGCACACAAAAATGGATATATTGGGGAGGGGGGGTAATGTGCTAAAAACAGTGCATCAGATGAAATTGTTTACAAAACTGCATCTGTTAGATGCATTAGATGTATACAAAATGTCCATACATAAAGGGGAAAGCAAAATACAGATGAATACAGACTTTTAAAGAAAATTGTAAACTGGTGTGGAAATGCTGCGAAACAAATGGAAGTACCGAAGAAAAATGAGAAATCAAAAGAAACTACAATTGATTCATTTTCAGCGGATGGAGACCTGTAGGCAAACATGGCACAGTTTTCTTGACAAGATTTGCTCAGAGTGGGTTTGCCTTTGCCTTTCTCTGAGGCTGAGAGAGTGGGACTTGCACAAGACCACCCAATAGGTTTCCATGGATTTACAGGGATTCAAACCCTGGTCTGCAGGGTTCTAGTCGAACATCCAAACCACTATGACTATACCATGTTGACTCCCTAGCCTAGTCTAGCATAGTCCAAATTTACTGGCAAGAATTTTTAGAAGGACAAGTTGCTGACCTGCACCCAAGTTGTTGTTTTCACATGCCTTCGAGTCTGACACTGGCTTATGGCAACCACATCTTAGACTTTTCTTGGCAAGACTTATTATGAGGAGGTTTCCCATTGCCTTCTTCTGAGGCTGAGAGTGTGTGAGTTGCCCAGAGTCAGCCAGCAAGTTTCCATGGCTGAGTGAGGATTTAAATCCTAGTTTCCTGGAGTCTTAGCCCAACACTCAGATCACTGTGCCATGCTGGCCTGAAGCCAAGAAGTGGGTAGAAAAGATAATGGTTGTGTCTGCGAAGGGTCTGTAAATTATTGAAGAAGAGCCCTAAAGAGAGAACAGATAACAGGCCAATTCTTTTGCCACAGTTGCCACCTGAATGCCAATGGGAAGCCCACTAACAAGAGTGTGTAACAGCATCCTCCCAGTCACACCATCCAACATCTGATATTCAGGGGCATATGGATTCATATTCAGGAAAACACAGCCATTATGACTAGAAGCCATCAGAAGCCTTTTCTTCCCATGACAATACTATGGAGTTTATCAAACGGGGGTGGGGTGGTGGGGGGTGGTGAAATCCCATGCAAAAAGGGGTTTAAATCTGGGGAAATCCTGCAAAAGTGGGATTGTTTTCAGACGGCATCGGGCACATTGAGCATTAACTCGACTTTAACCCATGCAGAAAGTCACAAAATCGTGCCACTTTTTACTTTCAGGAAAATCCCAAAAGTAAAAGAGCAGCACAATTTTGCCCACTTTCTGCATTGGTTAGTGTCGCATCAATGCTCAATGTGCTCGATGTGTGTGAAAACAATCCCGCTTTTGTGGGATTTTCCTGGGATTTAAACCCCGTTTATGCACAGGCTTTGGGCACTTTCCCTCTCGTGTGATAAACTCCTATGATCCAAATATTGTTGGGACACTAGGCTACCATAAACAATAGTTGTGCAAGGGGTTGTGCTTTCTCAGGGGTTGTATGTGTGTGATCTCTTGTGCAGCCAAACAATTCACAAGCACACTTGGACTCCCTTCTCTCACTTTTGACTCCTATGCTAAGTGACCATTGTGTAATGGGTGGATTCAAGGTGCCGACATCCACTGTGTCATCAGTTACACAACTGTTGTGCCTGCCAAGGGGTTGATCCTTGTGGTGTCTTCCAGCTTTCTATTATTCTATATTACACAACAATAAGGACAGTGTCATACTCTTTTGCTACACTAAACAGTCAGTCGTCCCTCCATATCCACAGATTCTTTATCCACAGATTCAACCAAAAACATACAGTTTCCAAATGGCAAACCTTGATTTTGCCATTTTATATTAGGGGCACCATTTAACTATGCCATTGTATTTAATGGGACTTGAGTATCCATGGATTTTCGTATTCCTGGAATCAAACCCATTGTGAATCTCATTGTGGGAGAAAGGCAAGATATAAATCCTTGAAATAAATAAAATAAAACATAAACCCCAATGGATATCTTGCATGAGGATACCACTGTACTATAAAATGTTTGTCCCAGTACTCTATCACCTTTGATAGATGGCCTTGATGTTATTTTTGATAATATCCTTGATACTGTAACAATATCTTTGATACTGTAAATCAAAGATATACAACTGAGCGAAAAAGTTAGAATCTTAGAAGGCATTGCATTCCCTGTTACCATGGATGGATGTGAGAGCTGGACAGTTAAGAAAGAAGATAAGAGGAAGATCCATTCATTTGAGATGTGGTGCTGGAGAAGAGTGCTGAGGATCTCATGGAGAGTTAAAAGGACAAACAAATGGGTCCTAGAGCAGATCAAGCCAGAAATCGCCCTGGAAGCCAAGATGGTCAAACTGAGGCTGTCGTACTTTGGACACATCATGAGAAGGAATGACTCATTGGAAAAAAACAATAATGCTGGGAAAGGTAGAGGGAAGCAGAAAGAGAGGAAAGTTGCATGCTAGATGGATGGACTCTATTAAGGAACTCATGGGTATGAATCTGCAAGAACTAAGCAGAGCAGTGGAAAGTAAGGAGTCTTGGAGATGTCTCATCCACAGGGTTGCCATGGGTCAAGATCAACTCAAGGAAATTAATAATAACAACTCTATGAGCCAATTGAGAAACTAGGGCGCATTACAGACCACTCCTTTGGGGCGGCCTGTAGGCGCTCCTTTCCCCGCCGGATCGGAGCCTCAACTGCCAGAGCGGCAGCCTCCGAGGCCCCGATCTGCTGCTTTCCAGGCCGCAGGGAAGCGGCAAAAGACCGCTTCCCCGCAGTCTGGAAAGGGGTGTCCTTGGGGCTTCATGCCCCAAGGAGACCCAACGGCGGCGGGGAGGAGGAGAAAGGGGCTGCTCAGCCCCTTTCTCCTTTGCGTTGCTGGCGCAGCCGTCTAAAGGCTGCGCCAGCGACGCAAATCGTGGAAGGAGCTCCATTTCAGAGCTCCTTCTAGTGCCGCGGAAAGGGCGCTCTATGCGCCCTCACGTGGCGCAAAGACATTACGTCTGCGCCGCCCCTTTTGAAGGTGGCACGTTCATGACGTCGTAACGGTGGCCCCCGTGTGGAATGGGCGCCGCCATTTTGTACTTCCTGGGGACGTATTAGGGTTAGGTGCGGGCGTAAGGCACACACTTTCCCTAACTCTAGTATGTCCCCAGGACGTACTTTACACCCGTCTCTAACGGGCCTAAGAAAGGAAGGGGTCAGTGAAAATAGTGAAAACTAAGCAATATTTAACCGGGATGCCAGCTAATTAAAACATCTGAGCTGATGAATAATCTACTTTTTCCACCTCCTAGATCTGTCTATGAACCACATGGATCCCCATGGGCCTTCTGGTCTAACTAGTCCACTAATGGACCTTGCAGATCCACCACTTCATTCCTTATGGAGTTCAACTGGGGAACATCACTCAATGCGGGAACCTTTTGTCCTCAGATTTTGTGGCATCCCATTGCGGTTCGACACATTTCCTTCTCTGACGGTTCCCCCCCTGACTTTATCGCCTATCGTTTGTATCCATCTCCATTTAATTATCCACCTCCCTCTTCCAGCATCCTTTACATCTTCTTCAAAGGGAAGGGTGTTCCCTCAGCCCTCCTAATGTATGCCTCCTCGGACTGACTCACTTGTACATGATTAATGCTTGTGCCAGTTCCCTAAACGATTTCTACTCCTGCATGCTTAATATGTAAAAATTTAATTAAAGTGTTATTCATTAAAGACCATATCTGGGCCAATTTTCAAATATCCAAGGGGTGTATTCCAATTAGGAGATCTATGCCAGCAAACTACTGCAAACAGTCTCTCTCCATGTCTTTCGTTCTCTCCTTCTCTCTCTCCTTCTCTCTCATTTCTTTCTCTCTCCCCCTGCCAAAATCAAAGCCATCAATTTCAATATGATAAAGAATGTTGGGGGGGGGGTGGTGAGGAGGAAGAAAGAATTAATAAAAACCACAACCATATTTTCAGGAATGTGTTATGAAAAAGGCGGGTATTTCTTTCAGCAAGACAGCTAGTCTCCATCATGCCCACAACACAATCAGGGAGAACCATCCAAAGAGCACTTTCAATCTTGACTTGAAGTCTCTCCAGGACTGATCAGGGAGGCTGGAAGCAGTAGTACAACCAGCCCTCCTTATTCATGGATTTTTTATTCATAGATTGAGCTACCCATGGCTTGAAAATATTCCAAAAAAATATAAATTCCCAAAAGGAAACCCCGATTTTGCCGTTTCCTATATGGAACACCAGTTTACTGTGCTGCTGTATATCATGGGATTTGAGCTTCCATGGATTTTGGTATCCATTAGGGGGAGGGTCCTGGAACCAAACCCCAGTGGATACCAAGGGCCCATTGTACATGTTCCAGGTGGTCTGGAAAGGGGCCAAGGGCATGACAATGTGGTGTGTGTTTTTGCCTTGCTGACCATTGGAATAGCTTCACAGGTGCTTCAAGTACTGGGAATGCGCTCCATACCCTCCACTGTTCCAGTTTGGCAGGGATGGCCTCAATCCATCCTGTGCCTTCCCACTTTTTCAGTTGCTTTTAAAACGTCCCAGTTTCTCTCCCCTCCTCCCTCCGTGCCCATTTGTCCTCAGCATCCTTCAATACCTGCAAACTGAGTTCAAAAAAAGTAGTTTGCCCAGTTAACAGAGAGCCAGTGTGGGGAAGTGGTTTGAGGATTGGGCTACGGTTTTGGAAACCAAGGTTCAGCCATGAAAACCTACTGGGTGACTTTGGGCAAATCACATGATCTCAACTTCAGGGGAAGGGAAAGCCGCCTCCTCAGCCAAAGAAATATTGCCAAGGAAACCTTCTCCTAAGTTTACTTCAGGGTTGTCGTAAACTGGAAATGACTGAAAGTCAAACAACAATAATAACAACAGCAGCTCAGTTAACAATGAAAAGATAGCATAGAGTCTTGCCCTTTCCAGTAGGCTTCTTTCGGTTTCTCTTTTTTCCATTTCTCCTGATTTTAGTATATCCATCATCATCATCATCATCATCATCATCATCATCATCATCCTGCTTTGCCCTCAAAATCTGGGCTCAAAGCATCTCACTATTTATTTATTTATTTATTAAAGAGAGAGAATGATAACCTCACAAAAAGCAGCTTACAGCAATACAGCAAAAAAGTTTAAAAACATACAGGTGGTGAGCATTAAAACAGAAAGAAACTATTATAACATTAAAACAAATCTCACAATAAAAGAATAAAATGAGATTTGAAAAGATAAAAAGCTCTTAAATGAGGTAGTTAAAACATTTACTCCGTAGCCTTTCTGTTTTAAAAACTTATCTGAATAAAGAGGTTTTAGCCTGCTGATGGAAGGACAAGGAGGGGACCAGTCTGGTTTCCTTGGGAAGCGAGTTCCAGAGTCCAAGGGCAGCCACCAACAAGGCTCTCTCTTATGCCACCACCAACCAAGCTTGTGATGGTGGTAGGACTGAAAGAAGGGCCTCTCCTGATGATCTCCGGCTCATACATGGAGATATGGTCTGCCAAATAGCCTGGACCTGAACCATAGGATGCTTTACAGGTCATCACCAGCACTGAATTGTGCCTGGAAACAAACTGGCAGCCTGTGCAGCTCTTTCAATAAGGGCATTATATGTCAGGGCTCCTCTGCTTAAAATAGTAATTTGGGTGCTTTACTTCATTAGTAACTTTTACCCTCTTGTTGCCTGGATGCACTTTTTGACTTCACTCTAATACTGCTTGGCCATGCATGTGCTTTTATCTGTGAATCTTTGGGAAGTATGGGACTGTACAGACAGCCCCTAAGGGGTGGCAGGACACCACCTCTTTTCTTGCCAGATTGGAACCGCATCAACTGCACGCCACAGCCCTGATCTGGCCTTTTTGCAGTGCAAGAAGGAGCCGCAAAAAGCAGCTTCGTTTTGCGCTGGAGAAAGAGCGCTCTAGCTGCTGCTCTGGTGCCTTTTCACTGCTTCTTTGGCACAGTGCATCTAAGTGCTACATCGAAGACACAGCATGATGCTGCCCGCTGTCTGGTCAGGCTGGTGGCATGGGGGCGGCATGGGGATGGCATGAAGATGGCATGGGGCTGGTATCCAGGTGGCCAGCGTGTGGACACCACACCCCCACTCTGCCTCAAGGCTGGCTTTTTATGCCGGTCTGTTCAGGCCCTATGTCTACTGTTTCCACAACTGCCCATTGCACGGCTGGACAGAGCCAGCATGGCGCGGTGGTTTGAATGTTGGATTATGACTCTGGAGACCAGGATATGAATCCTGGCTCGGCTATGCAAACGCACTGGGTGACCATTGTAATTCGCACTCTCTCAGCCTCAGTGGAAGAGAATGACAAACTGCCGGTGAAGAAACTTGCCAAGAAAACCTCAAGATAGGGTGGCCTTAGGGTCGGCATAAGCTGGAAACAGCTTGAAGGCACACATCAACAACGAACGCCTACTGTTTCCCCACCTGCCTACTGCACAGCTGCCTTACTCTCCCCCTCCCCATGCCTTATCTACCCACCTTCCTAACCACTGGCAGCAGGACAGGTGCACCAACCAGGGCAACCGCTCTGGGCAGCAGCTCTCATCCTGGCTTGAAGAATGTCAGGCAGGAAGGGGAGCAGGGGAAAATCCTGTTCCTCAAATCATCCCCTTCCTGGACAGCTGGGAGTCCCTTTACTGCTCTGCCCAAACCAACCACCTCCATGCACAGATGCTTACCTGGCTGGCCTGTGATCACCCACTAGCAGCCCCTACCTGTTCTGCTGGGGCCCCTTCACACTACACAATTATAGTCTTATGATTCCACTTTAACTGTCATGGAAACATCCCATAGTATCCTGGAATGTGAGGTTTAGAGAGGGATGTTCAGGATTCTGTGAGCCTGGAGAGTAGGATTTGAATCCTCACTCAGCCATGGAAACCCACTGGATGACCTTGGGCAAGTCACACTCTCTCAGCCTCAGAAGAAGGCAACAGCAAACTTCCTCTGTACAAATCTTGCCAAGAAAACCTCATAATAGGTCAGAAATGATTTGAAGGCACACAATAACAACAATAACACAAGAATCCAAGAGAATAGATTTGGAAGTAAGCAATCTAACTATTTTCCAATTGGACATCCCAAATTTTCAAGAAGATAATCTAACTGTGATGACAGAATGCATTAATGTTTCAGGAATTCTGCAAAAATTAAATATCGAAACAGACTTGGACAAACGTTGAACCGTTTCCATTTGTGAAATGTTGGCGTGTACAGGATCTTCTTTGGTCCAAGTTCCAGAAGCCAAAGACAAGTGCAAAAATAGGGCTCAAGAGACAAAATTTGGTGGAAATAGTGGCTTTGAACAGAATTATATCCTATTCTCCACAAGCCATGCACTGGGATTGTATTCAGGTACAATGTTAGTACAGATCAGAGATTCCAGCACAAGCCTATAGAAGTAGAATATCTTGTATAAACTTGAGGGATTATGCCCTTAAGCGTATACAAATACAATCTTATTCCAGATCAGAGATTGCAGCAGGAACAGATAGACACACAATGCCCTTAATATGCCCTCAAGCAACTACAATCTCATTGCTGATCAGACAGTCAAACACAAAATTCTACAACTGGGTGCCAGAGTTGCACAAAGACATAATGAAAGGCAATCGATTAATGCTCCTGTTCCATCACTAAGGAACACTGGGGCTGTGAGATAAGTGATTTATTTGATTGTGCCACACAACCCCTTGTCTTGAATGTCAGTGTTGAACAACTGAATGCATAACCCAAATGCCCATGTGCATTGAGGATTTGCACTGCATGTGCAAATCCACTTCAAGATCATGTCAGACAAAAATGCCCATTTGCTTCCCTGAAGGAACCTATGCAAGGGTAAGACACCAACAGCTTTCTAGGCTGTACTTGGTGGCCAGTGTTCAACATTAGATACATTTGATATCTGGCAAGATGTATAAGACTGACATATCTGAAAATTATCAAGATGGATTCATCCACAAATACAGCTGGCTCTTCACATTTGTGGCTTTGACTTTTGTGGATTTGATCATTCATGGGTTTGAATATATTCTCTCTAGGAATCTCTAGGTCCTCCAGCACAACTCTGTGGTCTACTTTTGCCAGAAGTTGTGATGGAGAACCTACAGGTTCTTAGAGAACACTTCTAGTTGAGGCATTTGTAGGTCTTCCAGCACAATTCTGTCCTCCAGCAGATGTTGACCAGAGTTGTGCCGGAGGATTTAGAGATGCCTAGAGAGATATTCTCTCAGGTGATTTTTTTGGAGTTGTAGTCCAACACTCAAACCACTATGCCTATGCCCTTTATCTATTCTGGGCTCATAAAACTGAAAGGGATCCCAAGGACTATCTAGTCTAATCCACTTCCAATGTGGGAAACTGCAGTTGTTGTAAGTCAGCCCTGAGACGTCCAATGAAGGGGAGAGAGTCTACTGCCTTCCAAAGTCGACTATTCTACTGTGAAACACCAATGGCCATTCAGAAGCTTTCCCCCCTTTTTCATGTGAATGCATCAGTTTATGTTGGGAGCTGAAAAAACAACAACCCTGAAGCTCACTATGTGCCACCTGACTGCCCTTCAGATCTTATGACTCATTCTATACTATTTTGGGTTTCTTTGTGTCAGAGCAAGTAAGGAAATAATCTGAATCTCTCTTTCTTAGATTTGTAGAAAGTGAGAGGAGGATGGAAAAATGCTCAGGGCAAGATCCTTCCAAAGTCACTAGGCCTACTCTTGGTATGAGATGCTAATGAAACATCTTGCAGTTGATAGAAGGTACTGCTCTTGGACAATTTTGTTTTACAAAAAAAAAAATCATTATTTTAATTGCTCAGAAGCCCATGACACAGTGATCTCATAGGGCTATAAATTCATAGAATCATAAAGCTGATGATATCAACACTATTTGGTTTTTATTATATCTTTCACTGTCATTAAATTAAAGAGAGAGAGAGAGAGAGAGAGAGTTATACTGCAGTGAAAGCCCAAGGCCTGGAATTCCATTCCAAAGGAGGTTATCCTTGTACACAATTGTTACCTTTCTTTTTTCAACCAGCTCCTATGGCCTTAATAGTATTGAATCACTGAATCACAGAATCATAGAGTTGGAAGAGACCCCAAGGACCACCCAGTCCAACCCCATTCTGCCATGCAGGAAGACACAGTCAAAGCACCACCTAAAGATAGGCATCCAACCTTTGTTTAAACACCTCCAAAAAAGGAAACTCCACCACTTTCTGAGGCTTTGCCTTTCATTGCTGAACATCTCCCACCATCAGGAAGTTCTTCCTAATGTTGAGGTGGAATCTCTTTTCCTGGAGTTTGAACCCATTGCTCTGTGTCCTATTCCCTGGAGCGGCAGAAAACAAGTTTGCTCCATCCTCAATAGGACATCCCTTCAAATATTTAAACAAGGATATCGTGTTACCTCTTAATCTTATCTTCTCCAGGCTAAACACCTCCAGCTCCCTCAGCCACTCTTTAGAGGGCTTGGTGGTTTCCAGACGTTTCACCATTTTGATCGCCCTCCTCTGGACACACTCCAGCTTGTCCACATCCTCCTTGAATTGTGGTACTCAGAATTAGTCATAGTACAGTAGCCTGAGGGGATGTTCCCACTAGGGGAAACCCCGCATTCTGAATCGAATCCAAGGAGTGGCGTTCATATTAGGATCCGATTTAAACCTAGAACGGTTCTAGAGCAACCCACAATCGTCCCCACTACAAATTGAATCGTAGAGCGGGATAAAAATTTGAATCGAGTTTTCGTCTTTTAACGCGCGTTAAAAAAACACTAGGGTCCGACCTACGTTTTTCCATTGATTCGAGTTAGGAACCGGAGTATTTAAATAGGAACGACAGCCTTTGAATCGGGTTGGATGGATGGGAGGAGCGGACTGCGGTGGGGGCTGTCCTTGGGGGAGTTGCCCTTTCTGTCCCCATCCGTCGTGGCTGTCGCCATTTTTGCTTCCCTCACCCCTTTGTTCGCTGTGGTCTTTCAATAAGAGATAAGGATTATTTTTATTTTTTATTTCAATGGTTTACAGGCGCTTAATCTCTTCAGCGCTTTAAGCGCCTGAAGTCCCGGCTGCTCAAGCGCCTGCATCTGCAAAGGACTACAAGGCTTCTCCCGGTGGATTGCAACCTCCCCTCTGTGTGGGGAGAGCCCATTTCTAACGGAGGAGAGGCAGGAAGGGAAGGCTCCTCTCAAAGAGGCATTCCCTGCCCGCTTGGGCTCTGATCTCGCCCAGGCAGGGAAGGGAAGGCTCCTCGTGAGGAGGCATCTGATCTCGCCCAGACAGGGAAGGGCTCTGATCAATGGGGGGGGGGGGGGATAGAGCCTTTCTCCCTCTCTTTCTCAAATGGAATCTGCCTTCTCCTCCAACCCTGGAAAGAGAATCTTTGGGAAGAGTGCTCCCTCCCTGCTTTGCCAGAAGCCTCCCCCATTGATCTGTGGGCTCTGTGAAGGGATACTCCCTGGCTGTCTTGGGAGACATGAAGAGGGGGTGCTGTCATGCAAAACCTATCCCATAGTTCCTCTGGAAAGAGCTTGGGTTTCCTACTAAATTCGGAGGGAAAATGTATATAAGGCTGACAGCGCTTATGACGTTTGATCGTTTCAGTGCCTTGATTGGTTCATTTAAAAAAAAAAACCGCCAAAAATACATCATTTCACAAACGGTCAATGAAATGGAAACGCTGACGAAAGTTAAATCGCTTCCAAATAATCCGGGTTAACGTTACGTCATTCTGACGTACTATTGATTGACAGCTCCAAATAAGGTATGGAAGAGAAGAATCGCTTTATTTAAACACCGATTTCATGCCAAGTAGGAACGCTTGCAGGTAAAAACTTCGATTTAAATAACCAGATGGGGACGAAGAATAACGCGTTTCGGAACGCGAGATAACACCAGGGTTATTTTGAATCGGTTTTATTAAAAACGTTGTATTTTAAATCGTTTCAAATATTAAGTGGGAACACCCCCTGAGACTTAGGCAGTGAGCGAGGAAGGCTTTCTCCAAGGCTTGTCTCCAAGACGGGATATTCTCCAGAGCATGGAAAGTCTTTCTAGTGCTTGGAAAAGTTGCTTTGAGAGGAATGGAGCTCCCAGAATCCCCCAACCAGCATCAACAGTGGCTATAGCTGCCAGAGAACCCAAGACTGATACCCCTTTTTCTGCCATGGCTCTACTCTACGGAATCTTGGGACTCGTAGTTTGTGGGGGCACTACAGCTCTTTGGCAGAGAAGTCTAAATATCTCACCAAACTCCAAATCCCAGTATTCCATAAGATGGAGCCTCAGCAGAGAAAGGGGGAACCAAATTGCTATAATTCTGGCTGCATTTGCACTGCAGAAATAATGCACTTTGACACCACTTTAATTAATTTATTTATTATTTATTATATTTATTTGTATCCTGCTCTTTCCCCAGGACTGGGACTCAACCTTTAACCTTTGTGGCTCAATGGTGTAGAATCCTAGGATTTGTAGTTTGTTGGGATACCAAAGCTTTCTGACAGAGAAGGCTGGCTATCTCATAAAACTGCAAATCCCAGCTTTCCATAGCACTGAGCCATGGCAGTGCAGATGCAGGGCAGATGTAACCTCTCCATAGAGAAAGAGTTTTTGGTTTTGTTTTCTGCTTCCCCCTTTCTGAGCTCTCTTGGAAAAACGTGAAAAGACTAAAGACTATAAAAAAGATTTTTCCCTAAGAAATTTGAGAGGAATGCAGACTTTCTGAGATGACCTGAGCATGGTCTTCAGCCACTGTCAACATTTTAGTCATATAAAAGTGCAACACACACACATATTGTGTTTGATCGGCGATTTCCATACCAGTGGTCCCATTACATTTGAAAACTGGGGGGGGGGGGGGGGGGGTTGCCCCGGCTGTTTTTCGGATGCAAGGGTGTCCCAGACATGCAGGGGGGATTGGATGGGGCCAATCCAGAGCTGCCTGAGAATGATTAAGGCCCAATAATGATTTATGGGAAGGGAAATTCCTGACAGTTAATGACCGGCTTGGGTTGAAGGCCTCAGGCTTTTTGGGAGGGTGCTCCAGTCTTTCATTGGATTGTCTGTTGCCAGGAAAGGCCCAACCCTCCCAAAATACAGATCCTTTATTAGAAACTTTGGCAATATCCACGCGAAGGGGACCCTGCCCTCACACGACTGAGTAAACCAAAGGTTGACTAATCTCAAGAAGGCACCACCATTTTGAGATCAGGTCCCATCCCTGAGGTGGATGAAATGATTCACCGAAAAACCACAGGCCCTGTGATTTCTCTCCTCCCTCTCCTCCTTTAAGGATGATTATACTTTCAACCGCCCTTTTTTCCTTCATTTTTTCTGTTATCTAGGCGAGAGAAGCAACATGATGTATTGGTTTGAGCGTTGGACTACAACTCTGGAGATCAGGGTTCAGATCCTCACTCAGCCATGGAAACCCATTGGGTGATCTTGGGTGCATCACACATTCTCAGCCCCAGAAAACCCCATGATAGGTTCACCTTAAGTGGGAAACAACTTGAAGGTACACAACAAGAACACATCGTGTGTCCTCCTCAGTAGAACCAACTGGAAAGGAACATTCCTGAATATGTTGAGTGCCTTCAACTTGTTTTACCCCTAAAGCAACCCTATCACGAGATTTTCTTCACAATCATTATTCAGAGAGTGTTTTGCCATTGCCATTGCATTCCTCTGAGGCTGAGAGATGGTGATTCCCACAGGATCGCCTAGTGTGGTTCCATGGTCCAGCATTCAAGGCACTGCATCATGCTGGCATTCAGATTTACAGTGATTTATGACAGAGGCTGAGAGAGTGTGATTTGCCCAAGGCTACCCAGTGGGTTTTCGTGTTCAAGAAGGGATTCAAACCCTGGTCTCCAGAGTCATAGTCCAGTGCTTAAATCACTACACCATACTCGCTCTCATTATTTATTCAACATTAATTACCAATTAATTATTAATCATTACTTATTTAATGCATCTAAACCCCATCTCTCACTTTCACACTCATCTCTTAGCTCACTCTGACTCTGACTCAAACTCTCCTAACCACTCAGACTCCTAAACCCAATTAACTCCTAACTAATCCCTAAACCCCTTCTAACTAATCCCGAATCCTCACAGAATACCTCTCTTATCCCTGACCAATTGTCATTCAGACATTCTGCCAATGACCATTCAACCTTTCCCGACAGGCAGATCCTTACCTTATAACACCTAACACATGTTGCAAGCCTCCTCTGAAGAAACATGCCAAGAAAACCCTATGATAGGGTTGCCTTAAGACTGCCATAAATCGAAACGACTTGAACAACAGAACAATAATAAACAACATTGCTTGCGAGCCAGAGTGGTGTGGTGTTGGACTAGGACTCTGGAGATCAGAGTTCGATTCTCTGCTCAAACGCACACACACACAAAAACCCCACTGGGTCACACTGGGCAAGCTACACTCTCCCAGACTCAGAGGATGGCAAGGGCAAACCTACCTCTGAAGAAACCTGGAGAGAAAACCCTATGATAGGCCTTAGAGCAGTGATTCCCAAACTTGATGTTTTCAACTTCAGGTCCCAAAATTCCTGTTGGCCAAGTTGGCTGAGGCTTCCTGGGTTTGAAGTCCAAAACACCTGCAGGACTAAAGTTTGGGAACCACTGACTTTTAGTCACCATAAGTAAAAAACTGACTTGGGGGCACACAACAACAACAGCATTGCTTGTGACAAGCAGGATGTATGATCAAAATGACCTCTTCTCCACAACCATTACGGGTTCAGGAACGGTCTCCAGTTGTGACACTGGCAACCCTATCTGACATAGGCGCCCGAGGGCCAATCCGGCCTTGCACGCGTGGTAGATATACAAGTATTCTCACATCTTCTTTCCTTCCTTTTGCACACAAGGCCACAAAAAAGGAACACAAGGCCACCAAAAAGCCCTTCCTTCTCTCAAAAGATGGTGGGAGTGTTAACCGCTAATCGACAAGCTTCGTCTGGGGAGGGCCCAGAGGATACAGCCTCCTTTGCAACAAAGGGCCTAATCCCTTTGGGCGCGACACTTTGACACTATTAGGGTTTGCAGTGACCCTAATCCAATCAGATTGATTAACTGGAGCAGAGACCCTATAAGTTGACCCCCTTCTGTCCTCTTCTCTTTCTGCCCTGGCCAAACAGTAGGAGGGAGTGGGTTGCATTTGCACCACAAAGGCCTGAGAGTGAGAATCTGCTTCTTTACAGGGGTGACTTCCAGCAGCCATGGTTGCATCCACTTTTCCAATAGTTCATTAAAAGCTGCTTCTCCACAATGACTCTTGGCCATTTCTCAGTCTGCTTGGCAGGTTTAGAGCTCTGGTCCTGTGCTTAGTGGAGCGAGAGGAGGGGTTGAAACAAGAGGAAACCGATGGACAAGGGGTCCCTTTTGGAAAGGGGGGGATTAAATGAATGGGCCGGGAAGGGAGCCCAAGAAAAGAAGAGGACGGTTTAAAGACTTTGGTGGGTAATTTACTTTTGAGTGGAAAAGAAGGAGGGCTGAAGGGAAGGGAAACTTTTCTTCTGGGTTAATTATGTGCCGTTGTGAGGGTTTTTAAAGAAGGAGCTCTCGGAGGGATGGAGTCTCCCATAAAAGCTGTTTTAGGAGATTGGTGGCATTAAGGGAGGGAGAAAGAAAAAAAACACCATTGAAACTTTTGGCATCTTGTAAATGGAGAGACGAGGGAATTTAATTGAATAATGAGTCACTCTCATTCTCTTTCTCTTGGGTTTGATAGTGTGGCCTAGTGGCTGCGGGTTTGCCAGTTTAAGATCATCCCAACCCCTGAGGTTTGTGGACCAAAACTGGAGATTTAGCGATGCCTCTTGTGGATGCCACTAAAAAATAGGCATAAACGTGAAGCATTATGTGCTTCGTTCATTACAGCCAAGCCTTTGACTGCATGGATCATGAAAAACGATGAAATGCTCTCAAAGGAATGGGTGCCACTACATCTGATGGTCCCGATGCATAACCTGTACCCAGGACAAGAGGCTACTATTAGAACAGAATATGGAGAAAAAGAATTGCCCCCAGTTGGCAAAGGGGTCAGGCAAGTCTGCATCCTTTCATTCTATTTGGTCAGCTTGTGTACAGAAAACATGATGCTCGGCAGGCTTAGACTGAAAGGAAGGAGGAGTGAAGACCAGGGGAAGGAACATCAACAACCTAAGATCTGCAGACAACACAATACTCCTAGCAGAAAACAAAAAAGACCTGGAACAATTACTAAAGCAAGCCAAAGAAGGAAGTGCTAAAGCAGACTTAACACTGAACATTAAGAAGTCAAAAATAATGACCACAGAAGATCTATATGAATTCATCCTAGATGATGAGTAAATTGAAATTGTCAAAGTGTTCCCATACCTTGGATCAAACATGGATTAGAATAGAGATTGTAGTTAAGAAATAAGAAGAAGCCTACCAATGGGAAGGACAGCTATGAAAGAACTCAGCAAGATCCTAAAATGCAAAGATAAAACACTGAACACCAAAGTGAGGATCATCTGCTTCTACAACATGGTATTCCTCTTCACTATGGATGGATGCGAGAGCTGGAGAGTGAAGAAAGCCAATAGAAAGAAAATAAACTCATTTGAGAGGGATACTGCGGATGGCCAAATAGAGAAACAAATGGACCCAGGAGCAGATCAAGCTTGAACTCTCTCTGAGACTCTGGCTGCATCTATACTGCAGAAGCCAAGATAACTAAACCAAGGCAGTCATATTTTGGCCACACATGAGAAGGCCTGAATCATTTGAAAAAAATGTAATGCTAGGGACAATAGAAAGCAGCAGAAAGAGTGGAAGACTGCACAGCAGATGGCTAGATTCAGTCAGGGAGGCCATGTGTCTGAGTCTGAAGAAACTGAGCCAAACAGTTGAAGACAGGGAGACTTGGAGATGTCTCATTCATAGGGTTGCCATGACTTGAGGTCAAGTCAAAGGTGGTTAACAGCAACAAATCAACTACAGTTGCTTAGAGCTTGTCATACACACACACACACACACACACACTCAGAGAGAGAGAGAGAGAGAGAGAGAGAGAGAGAGGACAGAAACAGCAACAATAATAAGAGAGGTCCAGAAGGTAGAAGAAGAGAGGCAGAAGGAGGCTCACAAGAAACACAGACAGCTAATACCACAATATGTAATGCTAAAGACCTCAGGAGGGAACAAAATGCCATGGTAGGGAAATGAACAATGAAGAAAGCTGATAGGAAGATCAGTTCACCTTTGATGTGGTGCCGGAGGAGAGATCTACGGGTACCAGAAAGAGGAATAAATGTCAGAGAACAAACCCAGCCTGAACTCTCCAAAGAAGCCACAGATATTAATCCAGGCTATTGTATTTTGGGCGTATCATGAGACAAAATGACTAACTGGAAAAGATGAACATACTGTACTTGGCAAAGTGGAAGGCAGTAGGAAAAGAAGAGACTGTAGAACTTATTCCATTAACCAATAAACTGGCTTACCTCTCCTGGCTGGAATTCAGGATTCAGGATGACCCCAGATGTTATCATATCGAAATCGCCGCCTATCTAGGCCGGATGCTGCTGTCCGGATGCATCCCAGGTCGAAGCCTCACTCAACCGGCCAATTTTTGAAATTGGAAGCTCCCTGGTTTTGAAAAAGTAAAGGCTGAGTGAGGCTTTGACCTGGGATGCATCTGAGCAGTGGCATCCCAGCTAGATAGGTGGCAATTTAGGTATGATAACATCCAAGGGCATCCTGGATCCTGAATTCAAGCCAGAAGAGGTATACTGACTTATTTGTTAATGCAATAAGCTCCAAAATGACAAGTGGATTGACTGCACCAAGGAAGCCACGGATGCTGTGAGTTGCAAAACTTGGGCAGTGCTGTTGATGACCATAAGTGACTATAAGTCACATAGCTTTAGGCTTGCCATATCCTGCCTGGGGGTGGGACTTTCCCGGTTTGGGATGGGTCAGCACGGTCCCGCCCTGGTTTGGCCCCGCCCCCCAGATTCCCCCCCCCCAGCGAGGCCCTGGAGGTGGCTCCGCGATTGCGGAGTCCTCCAAGGCCTCGCCGGGGCCTGGGAGGAGGAGGAGGCTGCTTGCCACCGCGGCGATGGCCGCAATGACGGGCAACCCCCGCACCCCTTCCCAGCCTGAGAGGAGGCTGAGACTTCCTCCCAAGCCGGGAAGGAGGACAAGGTTTTAAAATGTAGGACCTTTCTAAAAAAATTTCTGGCCAGTAAATTTAAAAAAAAGTCCTACATTTTTAAACCTTGTCCTACATTTTTCCCAGTTTGGAGGTCCTCAGGGATGGCAACCCTACACACACTCAGCCTTCCTAAATCCCTGTGATAGGATTGTCTTAGGGTTGCCATAGGATTGAAATGACTTGAAGGTGCCCAACAACATGACATCCAAGCCAACTTGACCAAACAAGCAACAACCACAGCAGCAATGAAAGACGGGACCATAATGCCACACTTTGTTCAGGCTTTAGCTTCCAAGAGTGGAGAGATTTGTCTGCAAAGGCCTGGTGTTTCCATTAGCTCTGCAATCCAGCTTCTTTCCTTGGTAGCAAAAGTATGTTCTTTCCCCTGAGGGAGCCCTGAAGAATGTGTCTGAGATGTTTATTCCCTTTTTCCCTCTCCCGCCCCCTCACCTTGCCTCTCTTGCTGTAGGTGAAGCAGAGCTGAAGGGTGGCTGGATTCTCCCTCAAGGGACAACATTCTTCAGTTATGAAATAGCAGTCCCCTCTTACAACCCAGTCTCTCACCTTCCTTTTTTCCCCTTTTGGTCTGACTGGTTTTTGAGGCATCAAAATGAAGAAAGGTGTCACTTTCCAGTGTGGCGGATCGGTGCACAGGGTGAAATTTTGCATGAGGCAGACCCTGGGACTTCTTCTCCTGTTTGGCTCCAAAGGAAACTTAGGGTGCATCTGCACTGTAGAAATAATGCAGTATGGCACTGCTTTAACTGTCCTGGCTCAATGGAATTCTATAATTTGTAGTTTTGTGAGCTATTTAGCCTCTTCTGTCAGTGCACTGGGATGCTACAACAAACTACAAATCCCAGGATGCAATAGGATGGAGACATGACAGTTAAAGAAGTGCTAAGCTGCATTAATTCTGCAGGGTGGCAGCAGCCTTTAATTGTGATAGTTCCAGCCTATGGAATCCTGGGATTTCCAGTTTTACAAGGTCTTTAGCTTTCCCTACAAAAGTGTGCTGGTGCCTCACCAAACTACAAATTTCAGGGTTCTCTAGGATAGAGCCATGACAATTAAAGCGGTATGAAACTGCATTATTTCTATAGCGTGTAGATGCACAGTAAGTGACTCTGGCAGCAAGTCATGATCTATCTTAGCCTAAATTGCTGTGGAGGGTTGTTGTAATTTAAGAGTGGCATGAAAAGATGTATCATGAAATCAGCTGTCTGCATCCAAATTCTGCATTTACACATGCCCCAGGTGAAAGGGTTTTCAAATGATACATTTACAGGGATAAGCTTCATTCTGAGAGCCAGATCTTGCCAGGGTATCGGCACACTGTCTTTAAATTGCACTATGCTTTTAAAATGCTTTTTTAACTGGTACTTTGTCCTACTCATTTTTGAATTGTTTTGTGCTTTCATAACATTGTACATTGCCACATATTGGGAGAAAGGGAGGAATCTTGGGATTTGTAATTTGACGAAAGTACTTGAAAACACACATACACACAAACAGATTGTTTCCAATCAGCAAAAATCATTCAGCTTCCAGATCTTTCCCATACATTATAGTATACCCTTATTTAGCAAAAAGGAGCCATGCTTTTTAACAACAACATTTCTGTTGTAATGCTCTTTTCACCAAAGGAGTCTTGCAATCATTGTTAATATGAAAAGCCACCTTTCCTCAGGTGGCAGATGTTGAGGGGCAGCAATGATAGTCTCCCACATGTACCTTACAAACCCTCTAGCCATTCCCTGAATTTTGGGGGACTGAGCCCCTAAACAACTCTGCTGCCTTCAAATGTGATAGAAGACTGCTTGATTTCACCACTGGTCCACCTGACCTCTGTACTTTTATTATTACATTATTGCCATTTTATTCTGTCTTGATGTCTGTCATGTAAAGCACTGTGCAAACTTTACAGCACTCAATTAACAACAACAACAACAACAACAACAACAACAACAACACATGGCATGGAGGAAAGCTTCTCAGGTAGCAAAAATATAGTTGCTCTGAGATTACATTGGGACTGCATTTGACATGTTTTACCCAAACAGCACCTAAAATTTTCCTAATGCAAAAAAGCATGGAGGGTTCTCAAGAAAGTCAATGTTCTTTGCCTAGCGAAGGGGTTTGTGTCCTCACAAACATCCTGGATCTCAAAGGAAATATCTTTCTGTGTTGCTAATGGCATTTAACTTTTCTCTCCCAGACTTTGAAATACTTTGTCTCCCAGTACCCACATGGCCAGAAGGAGGAATGGCCTGCCTGCATAGATATCCCTCCATATTTAGAACAACACCAACATCATCTTGAAAATAATGCAGCCTTGTGATTGCCCAAAAATTTCCCCCCTCCTGTATGATTTTAACCATATTTGCCTGCTGAAGATGTTAGTGGAGCTTTGAAAGCTTGCAACATGTATTTTGTGAATTTTGGTTGGCCCAGGAAAGGCATCACTGTTTTGGGGATTTGAGACCTGTCTGGTGAGCTTCGTGATGTGAAGAGAATGCTGGACTAGTTTGGCCCAGAAGTGACTAGTAGTTGCCATGTTGGTGAGAAGGTGAACCCACTCTAGGTTTTAAGCTGAATGCTTCCCAGAGTCCTGAACCCTGATTTAGAAATACAGTTCAGCACCCTGGACAGATTCTGTGGAACTTGAATTAAAATGGGATGGATTCACTCCTCCCTTGACATAGAAGACACTTACAGAAATGGACTTTGGTGTGATCCAAAATGGCTCTTCTTATGTTTTTAGGATTTTAAGAACAACCCAAAATGTTGACAGGTATTTTTGGCTCCTCTCTACTGAGTTGTTGTCATGTGACTTCAAATCGTTTCTGACTTATGGCAACCCTAAGATGGCCCTATCATGGGGGTTTCTTGGCAAGGTTTGTTCAGAGGAGGTTGGCAGTGCCGTTCCCTGAGGCTGAGAGCATGTGACTTGGCCAAGCTCACCCAGTAGGGATCACGGCCAAACAGGGAATTGAACCCTGGTCTCCAGAGTGGTAGTCTAATGCTCAAACCACTACACCTTACTGGGCTCAAGGAGGGACAACATTATTTAATAACTGTGTACAGGTTGAGTCTCCCTTATCCAATGGCAAAACACTCCCTTATCCAAAAGATGGCATCTGGTGCCTTTTGGGTACTTATTCCCTGCTAAATTGGTATATGCAATCCTCCCTCCAAATTTGTGGGGGATCTGTTCTGAAAATGCATGTATATTCAAGCCCCATAGCTATGAACGGCCATGATCCCCTGCGTGCAGCCATGTGCACGTCTCATGGGTGCGTGCACCATTAACTTTAATGAAGGTTGCCCCTCCGTGAATAATCAAACCCACAGATCTCAAGTCCGTGAAAACTGAGGGGCGACTGTATATAAGAACTGCAAATAAACAGAGAGAAAGTGCCCACTTTAGCCTCCTTAGGTGCACACAAGGGGAGGGAAGACTCTTTCCTCTTTCTGCAAGACCCCCAGACTGCTTGTTACTGCAAAATCCCAGCTTTTCCAGCCTCCCAAGGGTGAATTTAGAAGGTCAAGTATACAAACAGCCACCAGGACAGTCTGCCTTTCCATGCATTTGGGAGGTCACCTTGCACTTCTGACAGGAGGTCAATTGGTGTTTGCTCTGGCATTAGGCTAAGCTAATCTTCCCAGCCCTCTTGGTCCCTTGGGGAGGAGAGGAGTGGAAGGGGGCTGCCAAGTGTTTTGATCATTACATCCTCAAAGGCTTATGTCTAGACCAGTAAAACCAAGGCTGCCGTGAAGGGGAAGGGCGTCTCGTTCACTCTGGGCCACCTCTTTCCTAGGACTATGGCTTTTGACCTCAATGGAGGTCATGTTTGAAAAGAAGAATTGGAGGCCTATTGCTAAACATGATGCCTGGCAATGGGAAGAGTTGATCTAAGGATCTAAGGCTGCTTCTCTTGCCTTGGAGCCCTACAGATTTGTCAAATCTCCCCTTTCATTGCCAAAGGACTGGTACCCCATCTTTTCAGTACCTTGTAGAGCAACCCCACATCATGACACATTGGGTCCTATTCTGGGCAAAAGGCAGCATACAAATGAAATGATTTTGTGCCAATATGCACATCTGAAAGGGCACCAAATCCATTCATTTGTTATCTATATAATACAGCTGGTTTTTACACTCAGAAGTTATATTTTGAGATGTGCCAGTTTAGATCCATAACCCACTTCTTCAGATGTGGGGAGCATTCTTCAGATAAAACATCTGGGGGCCGGATCAGTTATCAATCAAAATGGAGACTCTAGTCATGAAATCCGAAGGCTAAGAGTGCATCTATAATGTAGAAATAATTTAGTTTCACACCATTTAAACTGCTGTGGCTCCATCCTACAGAATCCTAAGATTGGTAGTTTTGTGAGGCATCAGCAGTCTTTGACAGAGAAGGCTAGAGGCCTTGCAAAACTACAAATCCCAGAATCCCAGAATAGAACTACCACATTTAAAGTGGTGTCAAACTGCATTATTTACACAGTGTACATACATCCTAAGAAGACTTGCAAAGGCAGCTATGAAGGATCTAGGTAAGATTCTCAAGTGTAAAGATATAACACCGAATAATATTTCTGTATGAAAGCTGGACAATAAAGAAAGCTGACTGGAAAACAATCAGCTTACTTGAAATGTGGCATTGGAGAAAAGACTTAGGGATAAGAAGGACCATGAACAAGACAAATAATTGAATCCTAGACCAAATCGAGCCTGAGCTCCTCATAGAAGCCAAAATGACCAAACTGAGGCTATTGTACGTTGGACATAGCATGAAAATATGTGATCCCTTAGAAAAGATGATAACTCTGGATAAAGTGGAAGCAATAGGAAAAATAGAAGGCCACTTTGCAGACAAATGTATTTAATCAAGAAAACGACAGCCCTAAGTTTGCGAGATCTCAGCTGCGCTTACAGAGCACCATCTCTTGGCTAGCTTTCCTTTAAAGGGTCGGTGCCAACATGATGTAGTGGTTTGAGTGCTGGGCTAGGCCTTTGGGAAACCAGGATTCGAATCCCTGCTCAGCCGTGGAAATCCCCTGGGAGATCTTGGGCGACATGTAACCTTTCTGTCTCAGACAAATGCAAACGCAGACCCCTTCTGAATAAATCTAGCCAGAAAGACAACAACATTGGTTTGCCTTGGGGCACCATGAGACAAAAACAACTTGAAGGCACACAACAAAACCAAGCGGTCCTGATGGCACAGAACAGAAGCAACCTGGAGTGTCAACTACCTTGTTAACATTGGCCCTTTATGAAACCGCCACTGATGCCTCTGCTATTCCTAACAGTTTTGTGATGGGCCAGGGTTCATAAGGTAATTGTCACCATTGGTACTTCTTGCATTTTAATTTCCTTCTAGTCTCAGTGCTAATAATCCAGGCTCCCAAGACTTTGTAGTATTGTATTTCAGCCTGGGCATATATATTTGATGCTTTAGGTATCTGAGTAATGGCATATCTGCAGTGTAGAAATAATGCTGTTTGACACCACTTTAACTGCCATGGCTCCATCCTACAGAACTCTGGGATTTGTAGTTTTGTGAGGCACCAGCACTCTTTGGTAGAGAAGGGTAAAGACCTTGTAAAACTACAAATCCCAGGATTCCATAAAATGGAGCTACAGAACTTAAAATTAGTGTCAAACTGCTTTATTTCTACAGTGTAGAAGCACCCTAAGTGGTCCTAAACCCATGACAACCCATGCTACAATAAATTTGCCAGTCTTTAAGGTTTCACAGAACTCTTTGCAATATCTGATGTAGCATGCAAGAATCATATGCCTCATTCCTGTTGTCCATCCCACCTGGAGTCGATCTACTAAATCTTTAGCTGTTTGTTGGCTTGCCATTCAGCAGTTGATTGAACGGGTTCATCTTGCTAATCTATTGGATCAATGCAACAGAATCAAAGAATTGTATATTTGGAAGGGATCTGGGAAGTCGCATATGCCCAATGTGCAGAAACCCACGTTGAAAGCATTTCTGACAGATGGCTATCCAGCCTCCGTTTAAAAACTTCCAATGAAAGTCATCAGTCTTCCAAGAAAGTAGACTTAACTCTGTGACTCATTTGGGAATTCATCTCTTGAAAATCTAATCTGTGATGCTAATTCTCACCACAGAATGCTTGTGAAAATCACATGGTCTTAGCCAAAGCTGAGTCTGGCATACAGGTGCCACTGCTGGCACCCCATTAGTGCAATATATGTACATTATTCTTTCCCCAACTACCATAGAAATTAGGTCTTCAGCATTTATATTGTCAACTGCACACCATAGCTCTGACCAGTAATGTTCCAGTCCCTAATTCTACAGCCACCATCACTGACCCACAGCCATTTTGCAAACTTGACCACACATTTATGCTGCATTGGGCCATAACTAAAGCTACAACTACAGTCTGGCCAGGATCCTGTGGGTGTCTTATGAATACATATGCTTCCTTGTAGAAATGTTTAGGCATTATATTTGATACTCAGCATCCACATTAAGTTCAAGGTTGTAGAGATGAAGTGGTGCATGCAATGCTATTGTGCATGGGATTCTCAGTCAATGCCCATCCATCTGCTGCAGCTGAAACTGGCAACAGGACTTATTTAGTTGTATGTTTGGTTGTGCTTCAATTGCTCATTCAACAATAAAATGGCATGGCATAGTAAATCCTCATAACTCTGCATGCAGGGATTCATACTAAATCTCACCAAACATTCACTGCCTCTGACTCCCAAGCTGGTTAGACAGAAACAGAGAGAGGCTGCATCTACATTGCTGAATTAATGCAGTTGGACATTGCTTTAACTGCCATGGCTCAATCCTACGGAATTCTGGGATTTGCAGTTTTGGCATACATTAACCTTCTCTGCCAGTTGGTCTATGACCCTGGAGACCAGGGTTCACATCCCTGTGTGGCCATGGAAACCTGCCTTTGAGCAAGTCACCTTCTCTCAGCCTCAGAGGAAGAAACTGGTAAAACTGTCTCTCAACAAACCTTGCCAAGAAAACTCCATGATAGGCTTGTCTTAGGATCACCATGTCAGATGAAGCCATGACAGTTAAAGTAGTGTCAAACTGCATTAATCCCACATTGTGGCAGCAGCCAGAAACCATTGCACATTTCTCAAGAATTTTCACCAGTTAGACTCTTGACTTCTTCCTCTTCCTCTTTCTCCCTTCTTGTCTATCTCTGGCCAATCTTTCAACCAAACCTTTACTCACCTTTGTCCAACACGGGTCCAAAGATAGCCAAACTATCATTGACAGTCGTGCAGTTCCATCGCCTCCCACGAAACTGGTGCTGGCATTCCTGGATGCCAATCTTCACCCCTTCAGCTACGCTGGGCATGATCTCCACGTAGTTCCGGCAAAAGCGGAGTTGCTTGGGCACCAGGCCAGGAATGCTTCCACAGAGAATGGGCTGGGTTCCCAAGGAGGAATACTGATGGCCGATAGCCAGGGACCTGCAGAAAGAGAAAGGACGAGAGCGGTCATTCCCTTCTCCAAGCAAGTCACCCTTGCCCACTTGTGATAGCTCCACCAAAATAAATCGCTTGGTTCCTTCCCTGATAACCATCAGTCTCTCACACTTAACCTGTCTATGCAAATCTGGGAAATCCCACAGACAATCCTCGGAAGATAAATGTGGCATTTCTACTCAGGTGTTGCCTTTGGGCCTCAAGGAAACGCGCATTCCTGCCCAGAGACATGTTTATGGCAGGTCTTCGGTGCACCATATTTTGTTTTGTTTTGTTTTGTCTGTTTGTTTCCCTTTTTAATTTATGGCTTGCAACTAGTTTGAACCCGCCTTTCATCTTAAAACAACGGGGCAATAAATAACAACAAGAAAAGAGCCAGAATATATACTACAAATATCATACAGTAGGCATATATTGTACCTAATATTGTACCTACACCACAACTCAAGAAGCAGCTTAAATTGGGAACCACAGTTCAAGGGGGA
This sequence comes from Sceloporus undulatus, assembly GCF_019175285.1. Lineage (NCBI taxonomy): Eukaryota > Metazoa > Chordata > Lepidosauria > Squamata > Phrynosomatidae > Sceloporus > Sceloporus undulatus. The sequence continues at coordinate 4,685,331 of NC_056527.1, read as the reverse complement.
TGTTGGCAGGCTGGAGCATGTCCAGAAGAGGGCAACCAAAATGGTGAAAGGTCTGGAAACCCCCAAGCCCTATGAGGAGTGGCTTAGGGAGCTGGGTAGGTTTAGCCTGGAGAAGAGACGGTTAAGAATGACATGATAGCCCTTCTCTGAATCTCACCAGTCATGGCAATATGTTGTGAGAAGATATGGGACAGGGCCTTTTCAGCTGTGGCATCCCTGTTGTGCCACTCTCTTTTGAGGTCCCATGGGTGCCATTGTGGCTCTCATTCCAACACCAATTAGAAACATGGGTTATTGAGGCATGTGCCCTCACAAAGGATGGAGATATACTGGATTGCAAATGGATGTTAAATTTCCTGGACTTTGAGAATCTCCCAGTTGCCACATGGTCAGAAGGTGCAGTTGCCAGCCTGCAAAGGATACCCCTCCATACCATCAGAACTGAGAACAAAAACTGCAAAATGCAGGCATACGACTAATATCTTCATTTCCCCTCTCTTGTATGGTTTGTAACACCTTGCCTGATGAAGAAGCTGGTGGGATATCAAAAGCTTGCAACATGCATATTGGGCATTTTGCTTGACCCAATAAAGGTATTGCTATTTGGTGGATTTCTGATGTCATGGGTTATTCACTAAATCTTCTGGAACCACATTAGTTTTACACAAATGTTTGCATGTACCTGGCTTGAATTGGGTGAGACTGGATGGCCTTTGAGATCCCTTCCAAATCAATGATTCTATAATTCAGTGATTCTATGAAAAAGCATTAGAAACAAATGTGGTAATGATCTGAACAATCAAACTATCTTCCTAGATATGTTTGGGGAGGAACAAGGGATAGCTGTGTTGGTGCCAGTTGACCATCATAAAGAGGGCATTGCAGAGTCTGGGAACCCAATGCAAACAAGACCTAGTAATTAATTAGTAAGTTGTTATTAGTAAATAATAATAATAATAATAATAATAATAATAATAATAATAATATCTTTAATAGTATTTAATACTTAAATAAATGTGCATCAAGGCAGAGAACTGTAACAGATTAAAATATGACCCAAAATATCAGTTAAAAACATATAATACCAGTTAAAACACAGCCTCAATTTAAAAAAAAACATATAAGACCAAAGCAATCAGCCCACCATTTGCAATTCATAATTTAAAATTCATAATTTAAATATTCATCTGGACAGGACTGGTCTTTAATGCTGTTTTAAATTCGGACATTGTACATTTGCCACTTACGAAGGTGTTGGTGTCAAATAACAGAGAAGCCAGAGTCAGAGTCCAACGCTTGGTTCCATAGCCCTGGCTGGGAGATCTAGTCCATCCTCTCTGGAAGGTTGCATTATTCCCATCCTGGAGGTAAATGGTACCTGGGCAATTGTCACATCTGATCTATGCCATTCCTATTTCCCCCGAAGCTAGTCTGTGACCTGGAGGTGAACCAGGAGAGTCCACAATGGGTGTCTGTGGGGGTTTTTTGGATACGCGCTGGAATTCCTTGATCCTGTAGACAAGGGCTGAGAGAATGCCACCTCTGCCTGACCCTGCTGCTCCCCCTAAATCTCCTGGCAAACTGACATCTGTTTTATGCCAAGGGATAACTACCTATGCATCACATCAACAAAAGAAGGATGATTTTAAAAGGTATGGATTTCCCTGGGTTTGGCACAGGAAAGGAACTAGTTACAGTTGTAATTTCACCTCCCTCTTGGAAAACTGTTAGTTACTGCTCTTGTTACAAATTTGTAAAAGTAAGTCTTTTATCTCAAAATTAACTGTTACAGATCTAACACTGAAGCTCACTGGCCTATACTAGAAATAATAATAATAATAATAATAATAATAATAATAATAATAATAATAATAATTTATATACCACCTTTCCAAAAGATCGAGGCAGTTTACAAAATTACAAAAGCAAATCCATAAAATACAGTAAAATACAATACAGTATTGTACAGAAAGAGCCTTCTCCTCTGGTGTGAATTCACTCTGCATTTTAGTACAAACTCTGAAGGAAATATTCAAGGTGCTGAACCCAGTTTTGGCTAATTGCACACCTCCTTTAAAGTTTAGAAAGAACACCACTGACTTGGAAACAGTCCAGTGTAACAGGTGCTGCCTTGACATTTACAACAGAACATGAAGCACGGCACAAGCCGGCACTAGCACCATGTGATATTCCTCCTCCAACATTCAGCAAGGCCATATCCCTGTAACAATTTAAAACATTATAAAATTTATAGTCCTACCTCAAGGAGGAGGGATTGGCTCCATCTGCACTGTAAAAATAACCCAGTTTGACACTGCTTTAACTGCCATGATTCAATGCTATAGAATTCTGGGATCTGTAGTTTGTTGTGGCACCAAAGCTCCCAGACAGAGAAGGCTAAATGTCTCACAAAACTACAGGTCTAAGAATCCCATAGCACTGAGCCATGGCAACTAAAGTGGGGTCAAACTGGATTATTTCTGCAGTGCACATGCAGCCTTTATCTCTTATTCAGTCACCATTGTAATGTAACTTTGGTATATCTTTGAGAAACTAATTACAATCATATCTTTCAACCTATCTATCATTTATCTATCCATCCATCTATCATTGATGATAGATAGATGATACATAGATGATAGATCGATGGATCGATAGCTCAATAGATAGATAGCGTCTGATATTGGAAGCTAGTACTGTACTTGGATGGGAGACTACCTACAAACCCAAGGTACTGTAGGCTAGATTTCAGAGGAAGGAACTGCAAAACCACCATTGACTATTCCGTGCCTAAGAAAACTTTTATGGGGTCACCATAAGTTGTCAGGCAACTTGAAGGCACACAGAGAGCCACAGTATAAAGCTTTGAGTATTGGTGAATGGAAAGGCACACTTATTTTAAAGAAGTAAAAAGCTATCCAAAAAGTGCATTGTGATAAGGCTGCAGGTCTGGGCACACCTCAAGAACGGTAGATCCCTCCCTTTTCCCCATCCCACCTTCCAGAAGCACCTTGACAAGCTAAAATGGGGAATTTGCTGATTAAGGATTTTGCAAAGAAATGCAAAATAAATACAGTGGTACCCCGGGTTACGAATTTAATTCGTTCCGCCGCCGCGTTCGTAACCCGAAAATCTTCGTAAGCCGAAAAAAGCCATAGGCGCTAATAGCGAAAGCCGCGATTTCGTGCGAAAAAGCGCCGAAAAGCACCAAAAAATTTTTCGTAACCCGAAATAACCTTCGTAACCCGGAACAGTTTTTTTCAATGGATTTTTTTCGTAACCCGGAAATTTCGTAAGGCGGCGCATTCGTATCCCGGGGTACCACTGTACATAAAAATATTGGAGACTTGACAGTATGAGGTGACATCCACAAGGCAGAGACAATTCAACGCCCAGAGTCAGAGTTTTTATTTGCAGATGGAAATCTCCTATCTCTTCTAGACATGCCTGGGGCATTTTGATATACAGCCCTGCTTGGGACCCTGTATCCATTGATGCCAGGGACCATCACTACTACTACTCCCCAGAGTTGGAAAAAGTCAGTTTTCTGAAGTATAATTCCCCAAATCCCACAACTAGGATTGTCTGTTGGAATCTGGGGTGCTTTACCTCTTCAAGTGTGATGCCCAAAACCAGACACAATATTTTAGATGCAGCCTGAGCAAAGCAGAATAGTATGGTACTATTGCTTCCCTCTAAACACTGTACTCCTTTTGATGTAGTCTAGAATCACATTGGCTTTCTTAGCTGCTGCATCACACTGTTGACTCATGTGGTCTACTAAAAAAAGACTCCTAAATCCCTTCCGCATGTACTGTTGTCAAGCAGGTATCACCCACCCTATATCTGAGCCTTGCATTTTTTCCCTACCTTACATTTCTCCCTGTTGAATTATATAGCGCAACCACTGTGTACCTATAATATATAATAATAATAATATTTATTTATTTATACCCTGCTCTTCAGCCAAAAGGATATCAGAGCGGCTTACACATTGTTAATTAGACCTCTTGGACTGAGTGTTGTCTCGGTCTAGGTTTTGGCCACTCCCTCACTAACCCCCAAAACCCTTATTTATAACTTTGTATGTTTTTAAATTTTATATTTGTAATTTTAAAAATATTTTTATGATTTCAATTGTTGTTTTAATCTGTTTTATATATGTTGTATATCTCACTTTGGGATATGTTGTATATCTCACTTTGAATCCCACTTTGGGAGAAAGGTGGGATAAAAATAAAATAAACAATAAATAGTAATATTTAGGGGAAACTCACTGGGCCCATCCTGAAATGGGAGACTTTGGATCAGTGATGAAAAGCAAGTCGGTCAAAGTGTAACGTGAAAGGACGCGATTCACACATCTTGCAAAGAACTGCTCTAACCTGAGATTCCTCTCTCCTGCCCTGAGGACTAGGAACAAGGGTCCAAACCTTGGAACTCAGGACAAGGAATGGAGATCTGGCAACCATAGTCTGTGGAGTTCTCCTTGAGCCTTGACTATCTTAATCAATGCAAACTAATTGGATGTAATTTCTAGTAAAGTAGTTTGAAAGCAGCCTCCATCTGGGTCCTGCCCTAAAAAAATGTAGATAAGCATTAGGTCTAACTGCCTCCCCAGCTTTTAACTGGATTATGAGCTGCTTTGGAAGAGGATCTTGTTTTGCATTTGTGATGGGTTCCCCAGGTACCAGAAAAATGTCTGCCTCGAACAAAGTCATGGAAGGAGAAACATATATAAATATATAAATATAACAAATTGATTTTTCACTTGCAGGCCAGAGCATGCTGTATAATTGGAGGCATTGACTTGTCAACGTAGACCGGTCAGACCCGACTCGAGACATACCTTGCAGCTCTTTATGGAACCATAAACATTCCCCTGCTCAAAACTCCCTCCCTCCCTCCCTCCCTCCCTCAGTTAAAGCCCTGAAAAATCTTTTTGAGTTCACTTTCCATAATCTTCTTAAATTTGGAGAAGGGACATTATTGAATCTCACAACCAGTGATAGATAGATAGATAATTTTACATCCCAGAAGAGAGATGGGCAAAACGTGGCCCAGGGCCATGTTTATGGTTGCCCCAGATCTCTCTAATGTTTTTTTCCCTGACAAAAGAGGGCAAGTTGCTGCTCTTGGAAACTTGAGTGAACAGTGTGTGGGTGGCTATGTGCCTTGAAGTTGCCTGTCGACATATGGCAACCCCAAGAATTTCTTAAGGTTTTCTTAGGTAAGGAAGCTACAGAGGTGGTTTTGCCAGTTCCTTCCTCTGAAATACAAACTACAGCACCTGTTATTCCCTGATGGTCTCCCTTCCAAGTACTAACTAGGTCTGACCCTGTGTAGCTTTCCAAGATCAGATGGAAAATGGCCCCTTTAGGGTATTTGTATATATGTACTTTCAACTCAACTGTGCGCTTATGGCAATTCCATGAATTTCATAGGGTTTTCTTAGGCAAGGAATATTCAGAGGTGGATTTGCCAGTTCCTTCCTCTGAACTACAGCCTACAGTGCCTGAGATCCCTTAGTGGTCTCCCATCCAAATACTAACCAGCACTGTCTCTGCTTAGCTTCCAAGATCAGAATGGATCTCTGGTACCTTCAGGGTAGTTAGGAATCCCTCAAGGAATGGTGATGGAAAGGCACTTTTAAATAGGTTTCAGGTCCCCACTGATGTAATTCCAAAACACCAGTTTTTCCAAACGGGAAGTAGAATCCAGTCACAGCGCGCTCTCTCTCTCTCTCTCTCTCGCCCTCTCTCTCAGTCTCCCCCCATCTCTCTCTCCGCTCACTCTCATCTCTCTTTCTGTGTGTGTGTGTGTGTGTGTACCTTTAAGTCATCTTTCAACTTTTGGAAGCCCCATGAATTTCATAGGAATGTCTTAGGCAAGTAATACTCATAGCACCTAATATTTGATGGAGGTTTCCCCATCCAAGTACTAAGCAGAGCTGACTCTGCTTAGCTTCCAAGATCAACAGGCTGTGGTGCCGTGTGTGTGTGTGTGTGTGTGTGTGTGTGTGTGTGTGTGTAATTTAGGCTATTCAGGAAAAGATAATAATGCTTGGTAAAGTGGGAGGCAGTAGGAAAAGAGAAAGACCACATTACAGATGGATTGACTGTGGATGATCAGAGGTTTTTGGAGGTCTCTTTCAGCAAGGGACAAAAAAAGGTTCTTGTTAGAACATTATTATTATTATTATTATTATTATTATTACTATGAAACTTTATATATAAAGTGCTGTAAATTTACACAGCGCTGTACATACAATCAGTTATGGGCATCTGTCAGGCTGGTTTGCTTGTGTGTTCCTGCATGGATGAAGGGAGTTGGACTGGATCACCCTTGAGGTCTTTTTCCAAGTCTCTGTATCAATGTGTGCCCCAGCTATCCTAGATTTGGGGACTATTCTACCACTAAATGTTGCTGATGGGTGCAATTTTGTCAGTGATGGCTTCTGCATCAGGAGATCTGTGAACCTACTTCAGATTTTAGGTAGGTTTCAAAGAGCTATCCCAGGTCCTGAATGTATTTGGGGGTCTAGTGTTCAGCACCAGAGATAGCTTCTTCCATGGGCAACCTAAAACCTGGGATGGAGTCACTGCCCCACCAACATGGGAGTCACCTGCCTCCGCTCAGTTTTGCTTGGTAAAGTCTTAGCAGGGACTTGGATGTTTTGGATCAGTTTCAGATCTGTTTGGTCTTCCCTTTGCCCTTTTAATCCTCTCTGTAACAGGTTCCTAACCAGCCAAGGTGTGTGAGAGGCCATTTCTCAAAGCGATTACTACATCTATAAATACGCATGTGTAAAATCAGGGGGTAGGAAGGCACAGCCTGGAGATGTGTCCCTCAAGGCTGGATGTGAGGCCAGCAGGGTCCCCAGCAACCCTCCCCAATTTTCCAATACTTTTTAAGAAAACATTTTTAGCCTAAAATGCCTCCCACATCTTTTGGTTAACTTGCAAATGGACTAAAATATCTGTTCTGGGCCTCAAATGGTCCAGAGGAACCTTCAAAATGTGGCAAAATTGCTTTCCACAACTCCGGCGGGCGATGGGGAGAGGAGGGTGTTTCATTTTAATCCACTTTTCTTTTGACGTTTCTTTTAAAAATAATGGGTGTGATGGGATTGCGGCGCAGTCTTCCAAGGGTCTATGGTGGGCCAGTGCTGTTATCCACCCTAGTTTTAAGTCACACTGCCCAGCATTGCACAGATGAATACCGGGACACTTCAGGCCAAGCAACGCAAGTGTGTGGTCGAGACAACAAATGTTAGGAAGCTAGGTCAATCTGCAGCAGTTAGCTTTTGCCTGGTTTGCCTGGGAAGAGAAAGATCCCACCCTCTCTTCTCCTCTAATTCTACTGAGTTAATTTACAAACAACTCTTGCATTTTGAACTCAGTTTGCAGCAACTGAAGTAACTGAGGACAAAGGGCGAAAGAGAGGCAAGGAGAGAAAAATTAGGACATTTTAAAGGCAGCAAAAAAAGTGGGACAACAATTGGGACTGTCCCTGCCAAATAGGGATAGTTGGAGGGTATGTTAGATACACAAACCATCACACATATACACCCACATCCCTGCACATTGTATAGGGTTTATGGAGGTCCATGGTAGTCTATGGATTTTTAAAACAACCAACAGAGTTCTTCTCCTGCATACATTCAGGACTGATGTGTGTTTGTCATTTTTGGAGCATCATAGCTTTCCAGTTGTGCCTCTTCTTCATTCAAAATCTTAGACTTAAAATGGAAAAGCACTCATGCAACAAGAGACACAGGTAACACAAAGCAAAGAGGGATCGCTTGCAAGAACTTCAGAGCAGTAGTTCTGAACCTTTGGTCTTTCTGGTGTTTTGAAATTCATCTTCTAGAATCCTTGATCATTGACCAAGCTGACCAAGCCTTCTAGGAACCGAAATCCCAAACACCTGGAAGATCAAAGGTTCACAGCCTCTGCTTTAGAGGATAATGTGTAATCATGATATGCATCAAACAGCGCACTGACACCCATATTTCTCAGAACACCTCCCCTCTTTTTTTCTTTCAAATCCTTTGAAAGATGCTCCCAAGCCACAACAGACTCACACTGCCCAAAATGTGGCCCTAACAACACATAGGAGATCGGAAGGCTTTGAAGGCATGAATAGGGTTGCCAGATCTTAGGGCCTAACCCTAGGCCTCTAGTCATCAGGGCAAGGGGAAGGAATCTCAGAGCAAGAATGCTGTCTTGAAAAGTGCAGACATATGTTTTCCCCTCATTGGTTAGACTTTGTAGGTGGGGTTGTTGGTTTTAGGTTAAATGGTATATTCTGTACAACTCTGGTACACTGTGCAAATGTAATTATATTATGCACAGTGACATCACCAAGGGATGTCCCTTGTAATACCACCTTTGTAACAACATCAAGGCCCGTGACATCACAGAGCACCTTTGCTTTCAGCCACAACTCCAAGTTCAACCAGCTGCAACCTGGCACAAAAGAGGCAACAATTTCAATTACAGAATTTGAAGCCCAAGAATTTGTTTTGAGGACCACAACTGAGCAGAGCATGCAGCCAATGACACATATATAACACCGGTCCTTGGCACATTGGGGGAAAAATAATTGCCGATCCTCAACCTGAAGCAACACATGAGCTGACCTTGGGCAAGTCACACTCTCTCAGCCTTAGTTAGATGAAGGGGATGGCAAACTTCCTTGGAAATACCATCTTTCCAAAATAATGCTGCAATAGGATTGCTATAAGTAAAGGTTGACTTGAAGGTACACTGTTACAGCTGTTGTTGTTAGTACAGTGTGCCCTCCAAGTTCGCAGGGGTTAGGGGCACAGGATCCCTGCAAAACTGGAAAAACCACAAATAAAAAGCCACTTTTTTTAACCTAAGGGAATACCTCTCTAGGAATTTCTAGTCCTCCAGCGCAATTCTATGGTTAACATCTGGCTGTCTATTTTAATTGGATTATTTTAATGTATAATTTTTAATTGTTGTTTTAGGGGAGGGGAAAACGGGGATAGTGGGATTATGTATGAAGTTATGTATGTCCAGGGAGAACATATTAATCAAATCTGTGAATAATCAAATCCACAAAAGTCAAAGCCGCAAATGTGGAGACGTGACTGTACTTAGTCAGCTGGGAGTCAGAAATGTTTGTTGGTCTGCCTTCAGATCATCCAGATATTTGGATCACAGCTTGCAAGTCATTTTTGGACTACTGTAACCATGTTGACAGTGGGATTTTGGGAGCTGAAACCACCCCAAAACAATTTTTCTGAGCTCTGACCTGGATCTACCTTCTCCACATCCCTGCTGTAAACTTCTCAAAAGAAGCCTTGCGTGCTTCCTTGCACGGGAACTGGACTTCCCTGCTCCCAAAGAGCCTCCGGGATAGTTACTAATTAGAAAAAAATAGCATATTTTTGGGTCATCGTGTTATCTTAGCTCATCTTTATTACCCTCGCGATTATTGCTAATGGCGAAGGAGGCCAGAGGTGGGGTAGAAACTGCACCCAGGTTTTCAGACAATGATCTGCAATCACCGAAACGCATCACCTTTTTAGTCGCTAGAGGGGCTGGACATGAGTGTGCATCCAAGCATGCCTGTCCCTTTGGATGGATGCTTCACTCTCTTTGTTCTCCCAAAAGTGCAGGAGACATCACTTCGCACCTCGCAGGTGACTCAACATGCTGGACTTGCCTGTTGTCTCTCATCACCAGCTTCCAATTCAGGAAATTGGCCAAATCGCAGCTGTGAGGACAAGTCAGTACTTTGCCAAACAGATGTTTGGTAGTGTGGATGGATTTGCCTGGAAGGAAATCCCAAGGTGGATTTCTGAATTTCCTTAAAGAATGTTGATGACTCAAGGCAAACCCAGGGGCGGGGGGATCACATAAGTCTCCAGATGTTATTGGACTGCGTGTCCCAGCATTCTTCACCCTTGGTTGTGCTGGAAAGGGCTGCTGGGACTTATAGTCTGATCATATCTGGAGAGCCACACGATTACCACCTTGGTGCTAGAGAAACCATAAATAGCTTACCTCAGTACTGACTGCAAGCTAGTTTATTGGAGAAAACCAGAAATGTTTGGGTTGGCAGGTTGGTGTAGTGGTTTGGGTGTCAGGCAAGGATTCTGGGTGGCTGAGGTTCAAATCCCACTCAGCCATGGAAACCCATTGGGTGGCTTTGGGCAAGTCACACTCTTTCAGCCTCAGAAAACCCCATGATACGTCTCGCTTAGGGTCACCATAAGTTGGAAACAACTTGTTGGTACACAACAACAACAACAACAACAACAACAAAAACAAGGTTGGAAAGTGGGGACTAGCCCAGGCTATGAGATTTCAGGGCCAAAATATGAGACGAAGATATGACTGCCTATAAAGTCACAGGGGGCAATGCAGTGGTGTGTGTTAGCAGAGGATTTCTGCAAGGTAGGAGCTAGATTAGATGGCCCTTTAGGGTCACTTCCAATTCTGCAAGTGTATGATTTGATGGAGTTTATCACATGGGACGGATCCCGTGCAGAAACTTGTTTTAAAGTGAAAAAAACCTGCAAAAGTGGGTTGTTTTTCACACAATGTTCAGGGTTAAACAGAAATTAGAAATAACCAGCAAAAGCAGGTAGTTTTTCAAACAACGTTTGTGTCAATGAGAAATAATGTGACATTAATCAGAATGCAAAGTCAACAAAACCCATTCCTTTTTACTTTCAAGAACTTCCCGAAAGTAAAAACGAGTGTGTTTTGTCGACTTTGTGTTTGGATTAATGTCACATTATTTCTCATTGACACCAATGCGTCTGAAAAACAACCCGCAAAAGTGGATTTTAAAATCCCATTTCTGCATGGGATGTAACCAATTTGCTTCCAATTTGCCTCCTTGTAATAAAGTCGCAAGTCACAAAAGTGCCGTTTCAAGGGGAAATCCCTAGTGATTTCAAAAAGGAGGATACATTAAGTATCTCTCCAGGTTGCACAGAGTATGTCATTTGACTCCTGAGATTGAGGTTGGCTCATAATGCTGTATGGTGCTCATTTTTTAAGTTTTAAGGGCATGTATATAGTTTTTATTTTCATTGTTTTAATGTGTTTTAGTATTTTAACTGTCTTAATATGCACTATATTAAGTGCTTTTATTTTTATTGCCTTTTATTCTTTTAACGATTGATGTTTTAATATTGTGCTAGTTTAATTCTATTTTAATGTGCACTTTTATAGGTTTTTAATCGTACCGTTTTAATTTGTAAGCCGCTTTGTGTCCTGATTTTGAGAAAACAGTGGGATATAAATAAATATCACCATCATGATCATTTTAAAAAATAATGGCAAGTGGTGTCAAACTGCATTATTTCTGCAGTGCAGATTCAAATCACAATTGCGACATTATTGCCATGATGGTAACTCTTCCCCACAGTCTACTCAGTTCAGTAGCTGATGCATACTCAGCAAAGTAGTTGATGTCTATTGCTGGCCAATAATTATTAGTTTACTTGTAATGCCAACACAAAATTATCAGCACAACCATAAATCCATCACTATAATACACAAAAAAGTGATCAGTCAAAAGAAACCCTCACAGAGATAAAGTAAGTTTTCCAGCACAGTATGGTTATACATTTCCCCCTTCTTTTCCACTGAATAATTCTATTTTTTTTGAAATGTAAAGTGCAAAAGATGTGATTCAAATCATTCAAGTAAAAAACAGCCAGCCCAGAAAATGTAAAATAGATATATACTTGTATATTTCAAGACAATGCACTTGCCCTGTGATTCCTCCCCCTCCCCCTGAATAAAGAAGAACCAGCTCCAGGCCAAGAGATCTGTGAGACCTATCTGGGACAGTCATACTCTCAATGGCAATGGCAATGGCAAACCTCTTCTGAACAAATCTTGCCAAGAAAACTCCATGGGTCACCATAAACCAGAAATGACTTCAATGCAAGAACAACAAAAGGTACAAACTAGAGAGACAGTATGGTGTAGTGATTTGAACCATTAGAATGCTGGACTATGACTCTGGACACCAGGGTTTGAATCCCCACTCGGCCATGGAAACCCACTCGGTCGCCTTGGGCAAGTCACACTCTCTCAGCCTCAGAGGAAGGCAATGGAAACCTCCTCTGAACAAATCTTGCCAAGAAAACCCCATGATAGGCTCATCATATGTCACAAATGACCTGAAGGCACACAACAACAATGACTGGAGTGTGTGGTGGTGAACTTGGGCAAGTCACACTCTCTCAGTCTCAGAGGATGATAAAGGCAGCTCCCTTTTTGAACAAATCTAACCAAGAAAACTCCATGATGGGTTCACATAAGTCAGGAGTGACTTGAAGGAACACAACAAGAAGATACAAACCATGTCCAAGTACAAATGCGCAGAAAGAGAAGGTATGGCTGTCAGAGTGAGGTAGAAATGGGAAGAAGGAACAAAGAAGGAAAACAGAAGGATAAAGATGTGTGAGGTCTGAATGCCTTACATTACCTATGGAGGGTGATCTCCAAAGTATCTGAGAAACTTGGGCTTCCACACACCAAACAGACCATGATCCATAGCAAGCAGGGAGAGAACTCTCGTGCTCCTCTTCTTCCATTTCTTCCTAAATCAAATTCATCAGTTAAGAAGGTGGCAGGAGGGAGCGTCAAAATTAGCACCCACCCAGTGGGTTATTGGCTTGATGGTGCATAGACTCACACAAGGAAACCTGTTGGGTGGCACCAGATGGGGAAGTGCAAACAGTAGCGAATGGGTATCCATCTCTGCTTTGAAAAATGGGTATTTCCTGGAAAATGGGTCTCTGAGGGTCTGCTTAGATGACATGGTTTGAAGTTAGCAGATTTTGATTGAACATTAGAAGGAACTTATTCATAGAGAGAACAGTTCAGCAACAGTTCAGTTGTCTAAAGAGGTAGTGTGGTCTCCTTCTCTGGACATCTTCAACAAAAGGATGGAGAGCTACCAGCTGGGGATACTTTAGCAGGAGATCATGCACTGGGCAAGTATTGGATGAAATTCTGTTCTGCAGGGACCTCTTATAATATGCCTAGAGATCTTAGCTGAGATACTGCATCTCAGGGTGAGGTGCATAACTTTACAGCGATGGAACTACATCACTGGCATGATACACAACCATGCTTGAGGATTCAGCTAATGAGCAACAAGGCACTCACTGTACAAGATGGCTCATCATATGTCACAAATCTGCACTGGGGGCTCTCATTGTTTGACAAGTCAGCCCAAAAGGTGGGGACATTTTGATGGCTGGGCACAGGGCACCCATGACTTTAAAATGCCATCGTTCTGGATTCCCAGTGCCCCATGGCTCTGTTGAGGGCCCCCCCCCCCTTGTGCTGCCATCGCACAAGGGCATCCTGCCCCAGAAAATGCCAAACTGCTGTGCATCATAAATGGTTGAGCAATGGTCACACTGCTCGCTCCATCTGTGTAATGGTCACAGCTATGATGCCACAGCTATGATAGTCTTCTTTTCCTGGCAATACAACCACAGTTCAATGACACTGCTCCAAACTGTGCCATCTCCAAATGGGTTTATGATGTAAATTCCCAAGAAGATGCCCTATGAGATGCTCCAGGAGGCTTCTTATATTCAATAGAGACATCTTTATGTTGTGCTTAGATGTCTTTTTATGCCCCACAAGATTTTATGCTCTTACAGGTCTCCATTCTACATTCTTGGAGATCTTCTTACATGCTTAGGGGTTCTTTTATGGAGTTAGGAGCTGGAAGGGTCATGTTCTATGGACATTTCTCACTCTCTTAAGTCTTTTTATGTTCTGGGGGGGAGTCTTCTCATGTGCTTAGGATGGAGAGAAGGCACCTGAGACCCTGGATCAAGGGGGGCGCAGAATCCAGCCCAGCACCCAAACGCCACTCTGCAGCACATCTCCCACGCAAGCTTTCTCTCCCAAAGTGAGTACAGAAGCTCTGGCCCTTTGCCAACTGGTGATCCATGAGTACACAGCTGCTGGCTCACAGTTAGAGGGAGGTATACCAGCTTTGACATGCCTGAGGAGGAGCAGGCAGAGGAGAAGGAAGAGTCAGAGGCTCAGCATCAAGCCTGTCGCACTGCACACACCATGCCAAGATCCCATGTGTGTTTACTTTAGAAACAAGAAATAAACCCACCCACCTTTTCTCCTTCCTCTTTCTTCCTTGTGATAAAAGCTACAGGGTCATTGAGTTTGACAGCCAGGTCTCTGTCAGTCCTCTGTGTGGTTCCAAAATTTTGGTCCTCCAGGTGTTTTGGACTTCAGCTGTGAGAAGCTCCAGCCAGCTTGTGCAACAGTCAGGAATTCTGGGACTTTCTGGGAAGGCCAGAAAGTCTGGGGGACTAAAGTTTTGGAACCACAAAGGTATGGTGGTCTCCCAAGATCAGGGATCATGGATGACTTCCCTCTTGGAGGGCTAGTGAATCCACTGGGACTTTTAGTCTAAACACTGAAGGAGATATCCTAGGCACTAAACCTTCTCCTTCCTGAAAAGATTGCCAGTATATTGGATAGCTTCTTTAAAGCTAAAGCCAGAACACAGAGCAACTTGGCCTTGAAACCCACTGAGTGATCTTGGGCAAGTCACATGCTCTCAGCTTCAGGGAAAGGCCATGGCAAACTCCCTCTGAACAATTCTTGCCAGGAAAACCTCATGATAGGTTCCCTTCAGGGTTCATCATAAGTTGGAAACAACTTGAAGGCACACAAGAGGAAGAAGAACTGAAAACAGATTCATTAAACCACTGACATGGAAGTCAACAGCAGTCCCCACATGATATTCTACCAAGTGACTTTAGAACAGGCTTCTTGGGAGAGAAGAGTAGAAAAGGAAAGGAATCTTTCCCTTCTCAGCAGACTCAGGCAAAAGCAAACTGCTGCACCCCTTTCTAGCTTGCCTATTCTTTCTCATTAGTAACTATAGCTGTCTTGACCACAGTCTGATGTCATTTAGCCACACATGTCTTGGTTTTCATCTGTGAAATGTTGGTAGGGATGCAAACAGCTGCCACTGTTGGGAAACACAATTGTCAGTAGGTTTCTGGAGGGAAGGATTGGTCTGTTGGAATGGAGGAAGCCCCAGCCCAAATATCCTCATCAAAGGTAGGAAAGCACCTCTGTACATTCCTCCTAGCTCTGCCACCAGCCACAAGATTAGAACAAGGTTAGAACTGCTCTGCTAGTTAACTTGGTTTATGTTTATGTTATTTTACATAATCTACTTTGCATAGGCATTATAGAAATCATCAAATAGCTAATAAAATGGCCTGTGAGAGGTTTCACCCATGCTTGGTTCCCCTGGTGCTTTCCTGGATTTCCTTCCTACTTTGACAGCAGGAACAGTGATTCATAAAGAGAGACAAGAGGACGCCTCTTCTTCAAAGGGGGAGTTCTTCTACCACCCAATATTAGAATTAAATCATTGATCTAATCACCCCCTCCAATAATCGTATGCCCCTTTTGGAAGTGAAGTGAGTTATGCATATATTTCATCGTTTACGTTTCATAAAACTATCTTCCATCTTTCCCAAGGCGCCTGAAAACAATTAGAAGCCAGCACATTAATGTCAATGCAATTAAAGGCAATAATAAACCCTAAACTAATAATAGCAGTGCTTCCCAGGGCTTGCCTTCTCAGCTTGCGTTCTTCCACCAAATGGATGGACGCCTGGAGCTCATGAGGAGCCTTTAATTACAAAATTAATTGTCTCCTGTAACCCATTAGCAGTTCTCAGTAAAGTCTGGGAAACATCCGTTTCTTGGACTACAGTACTCAGAATCCTCAAGTCAGCATGGTCCTTCTCACAGTGATACTGCACCAAGTTGGTGGATTCTGGGAGTTACATTCTCTCCAAGGAACTTTTCCAAGTTCCTTTTCTCTCACAGCATGCAAACATGCCTGCTACCGAACTGACCAGGGTTCAAATCCAGGCTTGGCCATGGAAACCCACTGGGTGACCATGGGCAAGTCACACTCTTTCTGCCTCAGAGGATGGCAATGACAAACCTTCTGTGAAAAGAGCATTTTCAACATCAGCTCCGAGACTTTGGAACAGTCTCCCTGAGGAGATCCGCTCGGCGACCTCGTTAGAAACATTTAGAAAAGCGATTAAAACCGAGCTTTTTAGCCGAGCATACCCCCCCCCCCGATATGAATGACTTGCCCTGTCTGTGTATGATCCCTGCCTTGTTTGTTGATGCTATTGTTACTATATGATGTTGTATATTTTATTGTTTTTAGCTGCTTTTAATTGAATTTTTATGTAAACACTTTGTGCTTTTTTAGTCTGTAACCCTGCTTCGATCCACTGGGAGAGGCGGGGAAACATAAATAAATTTTATTATTATTATTATTTTATTATTATTAAAAGACTTGCCAAGAAAACCCTGTGATAAGTCAGAAATGACTTGAAGGCACACAGCAGCAACAACAACAAACCTAACCACAAACTGGCATTCTGCAGTCTTTCTACTGTAGTCTTGTTGCTGATTTTCAGGTGAGTTTGGGATTACTTTCATGGTGCATGAGTTGCTACAAATACTCTGGTTGGTTAATTGAACAAACATAGGATCCAAACTTCCAAAAATAAATTACATTTTGCCATGAAAATTACAGCAAACTTGAAAAGTCTTCTTCATGGGGAATTTTTCTTGGTCTCTGAACCAGATGTGTCATTAGGGCGGTGCGAGGGTGCCGAATGCACTGGGTGAAACCCAGAGAAGAGTTGCACACCTACTGGGGCGGTATACCCAGTGGGACTGGCATGGATGCTGGGTGAGTGAGAAAGGGTCTCAACCTCCCTTTTCCTCTCACCCTGAAGCCATGCCAGACCCTGAATGTGAGACCCTATGGTCCCAGCCCCCATAGCGGCCATCTAGCCAGGTGGGGGGGGGGGGGCTGGCCAGGGGGCAGTTGAGTAAGGCAATGGGCGGGAGGGAGGATCACCTCTCAGCAGCCCTTTCTAGGCACACGCACCAGGTGATGCCAAAGGGAGGAACACTACTGCTCTGAAGAAAAATGTCACCAAGCCATATTTTGATATGACTCAAGGGTGCCTGGGGAGGGGGAATAATGCCCCATGCTGTAAAATGTGGCCCAATTTTGTCTCTTCTGACATCACCATATATACTCAACTATAAGCAACCTCATGTATAAGTCAAGGGCAGGTTTTGGGGCCAAAATTATGGATTTTAAATGGCCCATTGAAAAGTTGAGGATCAAACCCAAGGTCACATAACAAAGGATGTAAAGGATCAAGCAAAGGAACACGATGCCAAAGAACATACAAAAATCCAGCTGCCTTGTGTTTATACTCACACTAAAGGAAGGATGGATGAGAAAGTAGAGGAGGGCCAGTGCTTCCAAAACAGATTACACCTTTGCCTTTCACCAGGGGATGGGTACCTTTTTAAAATAAGAGTTACATTGACCCATGGATAAGTCAACTCATTTGGGGGGGGGGTGTCAATTTTTTAACTAAAATTTCTATACTTTTAAATGAGTATAAACTGTATTTCTGGTCAGAGTACAAGCAAGGGAACCAAAGCCAAGTGCCATTTTCTTATCTTTCACATTTTTCTCACTGTGCCATGGGAAAGCAGAAAGTATCATTTGACTGCCTCATAAACCAACTATCCCAATTAATCCTCTGCCATCCTACTTTCCCAGCTGCTTTTAAAATATCCTGGTTTCTTTCTCCTTTTCCTCACTTTCCCCCTTTGTCCTCAGCTCGCTTCAAATGCAGCAAACTACGGCCATGTCTGCATCGGTCAGAATGCTTTGGGGGAAGCTCAGAGCATTCTGGTCCTGGAGCTGCCCTAACATCCCCCCATTACCCAACGCCCTTGGTCCTGATAGAAAATTCTGCAGCCGAAGTGCAGCATCCGAGTAGAAACAGCTACCATGTCTTCACCAGAGGGGTCTGTGACAATGGTGAGACCAAGAAAAGCCCTCCACTGAGGATCTTAGACTTGGAAAAATTCATATATCTCTCAGATCATGAAAGAGTGAAGTCTTGGTTGAGTTGCTGTAGGCTAGATCCTTCAAAACTTGTGGTCAAGCTGGCAAGAGTTATTAATGAGGTAGAACGCCCAGCCTGCAGCATCTGCTTTTGCTTGAATCTATTGGGAAGGGCAAGATATGTCCCTTACAGAATCCCCATTGACTCCCTGCTGTGAGGATAGGGAAGGATGTTATATTTGGCCCACACACAGCGGGCTTGAGTTCAAAGTGCAAAAGTCATTTTCACCCCATTGATTCAGCAGGGGAAGAGGAGAGGAGGGGACAGAATCTTGCCCTTCCCAGTAGACTCAGGCAAAAGTAAACTGCTGTGCAGCATGGGTGTTCTACTACATTAACGCTTGCCAGCTTGGCCACACTCTTTGAAGGATCTAGCATACAGCAGCTCAACCAAGAGTTCCCTCTTTTGCTACCTGAGAGACATATGAACATTCCTTCTTCACATCTGTACACAGCCAGCCCTCTCCACACTCTTTCTGAACCTTTGCCCCAGTCTCACTTTCTCCAGGGAGACACCTCTCTTCACCATCATACAAAGCCAGCCCTACCCTTGAGCAAAGCCAGGCAACCACTTGAAAGCAACCATGTTGGAGATGACCTTCACCACCTGGACATTTCCTCTTCAGAGCACTGGCTGTTCCACCATCAGCAATTAATCCAACAGGTATATTATACTGTTGGCCCTCTGTATTCATGGATTCTGCATCCATGGATTCAACCAGCCATGGCTTGAATATATTCCAACAAGAAAATAATTTAACTACATCATTGTACAGTGGACCTTGTTATCCTCTGGGATTTGGTTCCAGGAACCCCCGTGAATAACAAAATCTGTCTATGCTCAAGTCCCATTAAACACAAAGGCATAGCAAAATGGTGTCCCTTATATAAAATGGAAAAATCAAGGTTTGATACTTGAAATTTATACTTTTTAAAAAAACATTTTCAAGCTGTGGATGCTTGAATCTCTGCATAAAAAAATCTGTGTATAAGGAGCGCCAACTGTATATGATTTTGCCATGTTATGTAAGGAACACCATTTAACTACATCATTGTATATAATGGGACTTCCATATCTGTGGATTTTGGTATCCATGGAGTGGGGTGAAATCCTAGAACCAAACCCCAGTGGACACTAAGGGTCCAATGTAGTTGGGACAAACCAGGAGGATTCTGGCCATGGTTTAGTGGTCAGATTTGCTCCTTTTAGGAAATATAGAGAGTGCTTGTCTGGTGTAGTGGTTTGAGTGTTGGGCTATGACTTGGTTGAGCAGGGTTCGAAACCCGGCTTGGCCATGGAAACCTACTGGAGGACCTTGGCCAAGTCACACTTTCCTAGCCTCAGAGGAAGACAACACAAATGCCCTCTGAAGAAATCTTGCCAAGAAAACCCCATGATATCTTCGCCTTAGGGTTTCCATAAGTCGGAAATGCCTTGAAGGCACACACAACAACAGCAACAAAGGCTATATACGAGGAAGTGGTAGCAATGGAAAACTTGATTCACACATTGATTTAAATCCACTTTTTTTTCCTGGCTGATTTAAATCAATCTACTCTGGGTCAAAAATAGAAAAAGAAAAAGAAAAAGGAATGAGCTCTATATCTCCACATAGCCCTGTTGAGTGATGAGAGATCTCCGTTATGCAAGAGAGAAGGAATCTAGCCTTGAGGAAACTCAACTGGCAAAGACGCCGGTAATTCTTTCGACCTGGGTCACAAAACAAGTACTTGTCGGCAATGCTCCAGGAGGCCAAAAAGCAAATGCAAATATTGATTCACCAAAACAAACGGAGGACACCCGTGCCTGGGCCTTTCCTTCAGATATTTGACTCTGTGCCAGGGCGACAGCTGCTAAAACCAACCATTGGAGTGGCAATAGCAATAGCAATAGCAAATACATTTCTATACCGCTTACCAGTATACTAAGTGGTTTATAGAGTATAAGCTAACTGCCCCCAACAAGCTGGGTACTCATTTTAGCGACCTACAGAAATATGCCAGGCAGAGTTGACCTGGAGCCCCTGGCTGGTACTGAATTCACAACCTTGTGGTTTGTGAGTGAATGGCTGCAATACAGTACTGGAAAAAGAAGAGACAGAGGAGGACTGAAGAGTCCAAGGAGTGGCATTTCTTTGGTCACTCCATAGCACCTGAGTTATGAGACTTTCATAGAATAACAGCTGGAGTACAGCGTCTTGTCAGCAGATGACTGGGCAGAACCTAAGACAGTCTCATGCAGAACCATAGACAGAAGGTGCAGGGGAGCAAGGAAGATGGTGATGTCATTAAGCATGATATATTCTGCATCAAACATGGTTGCACAGAATATCCTAATCAAATAAAAAATACCAAGCCAAATAAACAAAGGCTTCATTCCCACTACCTTTTAAACCAGATCGCAAATCGATTTGAACCAGTTTAAATGACCATGGTTCGCACTTGAACTGAATCTCTGAAGTGATTTGGAGATGGGGGCCATGCACTAGACCCATTTAACCCGCATCTTTTTAATGCTGATTTTTTCCTGCATCTTTTTGGATAAATTGATTCCATTCAAGTGTGAACCAGATGCAGATCAGAATCATTTTAATTTGCCCTTTGGCCAGCTGGAGCGGGGCTATTTTGAATCGATTCATTCATCAATGTGAACCAAAAGTGGGTTATTTTATTTTATTTTGCAGCAAGAAAATGCAATCAGGGAAAATGTAGTCTGAACCACGCTCCACTGCCAAACCGATCCACCGATTTGGATAGCAAAGTGATTTATTTGTAAGTGGGAATGTGGCCAAGGACAACACACACACACACTTTTTTGAGACAGTGCTCTTGCCCTGAGCTTTTCCCCCTCACACTTAGGATCAAAGAAGAGGTCTAGGTCCTAGATTAGTAGGAACATCTTGACAGTAAAAGTGGCTCATCCATGGAACCAATGACTCAGAGAGGTGGTGGGACCTTCTTTGCACATCTTCTGAAAGAGGCTGGACAGCTACTTGCTGGGGATGCTGTACCTGGAGATCTTGCACTGAGCAAAGGGGTTGTACTTTATGGCCTCTGGGGACCCCTTCCAACTCTCTGATTCTATAATTGTCCATGACCACGTGGATCTCCTGGGCTCCTAAACATTCCTTCAAGTGGCTTGGCCCAAAGCCAAAGGAGTCACTCCCTTGCGTTAGTAAAAAGGGGAGACTAAAAAGGTCTAAACTATGTAGATGTATGCACGCCTGGATATATAATGCACACAAAGAACTGTCTCTGTGAAGACCAGTCCTCCTCTCATGTCCCCTTCTGCGCTCGCTTGACCAAACTGTGGATGGTTTCTTCCCCCTTTTGTTCCCTTGCCACGTTCCAAGGAGAAGACTGCTACCTCGGCTGCTATTGCTGCATATTTCAAACAAGCCTGTGCAAAGGATCAGAGAGGCTCTCCTTTGCACATGGTGCCCTGGGCCACAGATTTTGCCTCCTTACTTTCCAAGCATATTTTTTCCTTAATAAAGAATGTATAACAGCAGGCCTTCACCCCAAGCTATTTATCTGGAGCAGGCAGTGGGGGAAAAACCCACAATGAGGGGGAAAAAACCCTGAAAGATACATACATACAATGAGATGGATGACTGTTGAGGTTGTACATCCTTGCCTGACATAGTTATGAATGGTGTCCACACACACACACACACACACGCACACACACACACACACAATTTGCCATTTGCAAATTGTGTGAACATGGTCAGTCCTGTCAATTTCACAGCAGAAAACCCAGATTTTCATCTCTGGAATAGGACCAAGAGCAAGGTTTCCTGGCTGGAATCCTTTTGGTGATTTCTTGGCTGGAAATGACCAAAAGGATTTCACAGGATTTCTTGGCTGGAATCCCTTTGGTGATTTATCCTAGTGTAATTTGAAGGCACACAACAACAACAACAACAACAACAACAACAAAAACAACAACAATTAAGGGTTGTTGGTGCAGTGGTTAAATGCTGGTACTGCAACCACAAAGTTGTGAGTTTGATCCCAGACAGGGCTCCAAGGTTGACTCAGCCTTCCATCCTATCGAAGGTCGATAAAATGAATATCCAGCTTGTTGGAGCAATTGGCTTACAGATTGTAAACCATTTAGAGAGTGCTGAGTTCACTATTAAGCAGTATAGAAATGTAAATGTTATTGCTATTACTAGGGGTTACATTTGTGTAAATACTTTTTCGACTATTACCCAAGGAGGTATCCCATACCTCCTTGTGCAACTTTTCCCCTGCTGTGCAAAATCCACAACCTGGCTGTCTAGTGCAAGTTTACTCTCAGCCCAAATAGCCTCTGACCACAAGGAGCACTGAGAAAGTTCCCTCTGCACCATTCTCCAGGGATGGGACACTAGCTGTTCCTTCTCCCTCTGGAAAAAAATAGCCACCATAAATAAAACGTATGTAGTAAACAAAGGTCAAAGTGCTCTCCTCCACAGATCACTTTCCACTGGCTCCACTTCTGCTTTCCACGTTCACCAAGCAATGCTGCTTTGTGCTTTTGGAATTCTGTATAAAAATGCAGGTCGACCATTTACATCCCACCAGCATCAAACAGGATTGTGCCTGTGGTCTTCATATACAAGTAGAAAGTTTGCTTGAGAGAACCTCTAGATAAATGGCTGAGCAGAGCATGAGTATACAGTTGGCCCTCCTTAATCATGGATTTTTTTATCCACGGATTCAAGCATCCATGGCTCCAAAATATTCCAAAAAAGTATAAATTCCAAATAGCAAACCTTGATGTTCCATTTTATACAAGGGGCACCATTTTAATATGCCATTGTATTTAATGGGACTTGAATATCCATAGATTTTGTTATCCAAGGGGACCCTGGAACCAAACCCCAGTGGATAACAAGGGCCCACTATATAAAATGAACCTTCCCAGATGAGGTCAAAATACTGTTTAGTCCAGAATTTGGAACAATCTCCTGTTCCTTTCCTGACCTGACTAGTCTAAATTGATAGAGGATTTTGGTATTACAGAGAAGAAACTTTTCCAAGCTTTGCTAAAGCAGAAAAAGGAGTGGAACATCTTTCCGTATGTTTAAAAAGTGTGTGTGTTGTGTGTCTTCAAGTCATTTCTGGCATCACAGGGTTTTCTTGGCAAGTTTCTTCAGAGGGGGGTTGCCATTGCCATCTCCAGAAGCTAAGAGACTGTGACTTGCCCAAGGTCACCCAGTATGTTTTTTATGGCCAGTCAGGATTTGAACCCTGCTCACTAGAGTCCTAGTTCAATGCTCAAACCACTACACCATGCTTTCTCTTGTTTAAAAAGTACCATACCAGAAATCCCATTAATTTTGCAGATTTATTTTAATGGATGACATCCAATTATTATCCCCAACAAGAAGAAATGCATTGCATGGACCTGATGTATTAAGTCATAATTGATTCCAAGTACTATTGATTCCATAGGTCTGCTTTCACTTGTAGACCTGTCACACTGCAGAAATAAAGTAGTTTGATGCCACTTTAACCGCCATGGCTCTATCCTATAGAATCCTGGGGCTTGTAGTTCAGTGAGGTATTCAGCCTTGCCTGCTGGAGAGCTCTGGTGCCTTACCAGATTACAAATCCCTGGATTCTGTAGGATAGAGTCATGGCATCTAAAGTGGTGTCAAACTGCTTTATTTCTGCAGTGGGACTAACAATTAGATTGAAATGAAGAGAATCCATTGAACAACAGGTGAATATGAATTACACTAAATCCTGAAAACAAACAATGCATTGGTTTACACTGCATGAGCTTTGTTTGCACAGGCTTTCGGAGAGTTGTTTCTACCCCCTCCAGCCATAATGGATAAATCCACAACATATAATCTTTCTTAATTCTGCCCCAGTCGTTCCCTCTGCCGCCAAACCAAATGTCCTATCCTCACAGCCTCTCGAGAGATGTAACTGCATCATGAGTTGGGTTTCCAACCTTTGCAAGCAACAGATTTCTTTCTTTTCTTCCTGTAAAACATCCCCAGAGGGTTGAGCATTAAGATGAGAAGCTTGATCCAGTAAGCATGGCCTGTCATAAATAGCTGTCCAGATGAGGATGGGATAAGCTTTCCTCTAACATCCCCCCTGCAAAAAAATTGCTTTTAACCAGCTAAGCATTCCTCTGTCTCTTTGTTTCATCCTTCATCCTTTCCCCCACCCCTGTTCATTACCTCTTAAAACACTTTTCTAGCACTTTTGATTCCATTCTGTTTTAATTGCATATGGTTTCCTTAGTTGTCCATTTCATATTATACCCAATTTCTTATTATACACAATGGCCAGGAGGTTGCTTTATAATATAAAGACCAAGGCTGCAGCCACACTGCAGGACTAATGCAGTTTGGTACCACCTTAAATGCCGTGGCTCTATACTATGGAATTCTGGGATTTGTAAGTTGTCAGAGATATTTAGTTGTCGGAGATATCTAGACACCTCTGTCAGAGAGCTCTGGTGCCAGAACAAACTACAAATCCCAGCATTCCATAGGATGAAGCCATGACAGAGTGGTGTCACACTCCATTTATTCTGCAGTGTTGGCAGCAGCTTTATAGGGAAGTACACCAGTATCCCACTACAGAATCTAGAGTAGAGCTCTGAAAAGTTAGTTATGACACTACAACTCCAGTTACGGGGACTCTGTGAATTGTAGTCTTCTTTCTTAGTTTTCTTTCTAATTGGCTTCTGACTCATTAACTGCAAATGAATACAAGGTGGAAGACACTTTCATTAATGGCACAGAATGGACTCAGTGAGTGATGAACTGCTCCTTGCTTATCCACTCATTGACAAACAGCTGTGAAACTTTTGCCAGAGTTACTCTGCTGCCACACCATGTTGCAAACCAGTACAGATGTTCATGTGTATATATGTGCCTTCATGTCATCTGTTGACTTAGGGTGGCCCCATGAATTTCAATTTGTGACTGGCTGCAACCACAAGGACAGAAACTTTGTGATGGCATGCCTAATCCATGGTCAGAGTTCTAGGTGCGTTCACTGAATCCCCCATTTCCAGAATTTCATAGCTGCCCTCCAGAACTGGAGATAATCTGAAGGAAACCATGGACCTCCCATGGAAATCCAAGACTTCTGTCTCATGTTGCTATATTGACAAAAGCTCCATCTTTTTGAAAATGGGGCACAGCCCTTATATTGGCTGCAGAAGACTCAAAGCAGAAGGGTTTCTCTGAATAAATTTATGACAAGTCTGTCAGCTGTTCCTCAACTGAGACTCAAGAACGACTCTAGACTTTACCCTGACATCCTGAGGACTGGAACCTTGAGTTGAGAAGCTATTTAATGCTGTCAAAGTGTTAGATGGCAACCTATTGGAGTTTTCCTGGAGCATCTCCTGCAAATCACTGGCCATTTGGATTGGAGAGAAGGGGTCTGACTTCCCCCTGGCCCTGTCCAGAAGCTGTTGTGTAACCTGGAAAAATCTATTGCATAAAGAGGTAATGGATACTTCCTTGTGCAGCACGAGAAAAATTACCAAGTGGTGTAACCTTAGACTGTGGTTGGGGGACTGCAGCCTGTGAGGTACATGTGGCCCTGAACCCACCTTTGTGACTCATAGGGTCTCCTGGAAGTCCACCAAACCCCAAATCATTCAATATTTTGGCACATTTTTCAGGCAATTTTTCATCTGAAAATTGCATGCAGTAAAGAGGTACTGGATATCTCCTTACATAACACTGGAAAAAGTACTGTATATACTGTATATACTCATGTATAAGTCTAGAAATTTAGGTCCAAAAATTAACTCAAAAAACCTGAGTCAACTTATGCACGGGTCAATGTACGGTAAGTTAAGTGTCTTAACTCTTATTTAAAAGAAGGAACCATCCCCTGGTGAAAAACAAGAGTATCCGTCGGCCTGAGAGGGAATTCACCAGGCAGGTCCAGCTCCATCAGGGCCAGCCTGGAAGAAGGAAGAGCCCTCCCTCCAGTCCATCTGCCTTGGTCCAAGCCTCAGAGGGAGAGAAGAACCACTGGACCTCATTCCCTTTCCCTCCACCATTTCCTTCTCCTTTTGTTTCGTGTCTTTTAGATTGTAAGCCTGAGGGCAAGGAACTGTCTGATTAAAAATAATAATTGTAAGCCGCCCTGAGAGCCATTAGGGCTGAAGGGCGGGATATAAATACCTAAATAAATAAATAAATAAATATAATTTATCTGGGAAGCACTGACCCCCCCCCTCTACTCTCTTATCCATCCAACCTTAAGAGTAAGCACAGAGTCTGCTGGAATTTTCTAAGTTCTTTGACACGGTTTTGCCTTGTTTCTCCTTTAGATCCTTTGCTGTATGCCCCTAAGTTTTACCCTAGACTTATCTATGGGTCATATCAGAATCTGTAATTTTAGCCTCAAAATATGCCCTCGACTACTACATGAGGTCAACTTATAGTTGAGTCTATATGGTACTCATGTATAAGTCTAGAAATCTAGGTTTAAAAATTGACCCAAAAAACCTGAATTGACTTATCCATGCGTCAATGTAAGTAGTGTATTTTAGCTCATATTATATCTAAATATATGGTGAAAGGCAAGAGTTTAGTCTGCCCTGGAAGCACTGACCCCTCCCTGCTCTGCCACCCATCCAGCCTTTAGTATGAGCACAAATAGTGATGCCTGCTGGAATTCTGTAAGTTCTTTGGCATTGTTTTCTGTGGGTTTTTCGGGCTATGTGGCCATACTCTAGAAGAGTTTCTTCCTGATGTTTTACCAGCATCTGTGGCTGGCATCTTCAGAGAAAACCATCTTCAAATGCCAGCCACAGATGCTGGCAAAATGGCAGGAAGAAACTCTTAAAGAACATGGCCACATAGCCTGAAAAACCCACAAAAAACTATGGATGCCGGCCATGAAAGCCTTCGATTTCTTTGGCATTGTTTTCCTTTGCTTTGTCCTTTACATCCTTCATTACATGCCCCTAACTTTTACCCTCAACTTATCCATGGGTCATATCAAAATCTATAATTTTGGCCCCAAAACTTGCCCTCAACTTATATATGAGGTCAACTTATAGTAAAATATATACAGTTCTTACTGCAGACATGATCATTTGTCTCCCTCCACCACCACCCCAAAGGCCATTTTTTCAACCCAAAGATGAGCAAAAATAGAAATCAGAAGTGACGCAACTTCACTTATGGGGAACTGGAATGTGTCAATCTGGTCCAACAGGGAGAAGGATTGAACTGGAATGCATATTGGCAGCCTTCCATGAAGTCATGCATGCCTGCATTAGCAAATGTCACGAAAAGGATCCCAGCCTTAGTAGACAGCTTTTAATGTGAAAGTGGTGGGTTGCAAATCCAACTCCAGGCACTTTCCTCTGCCCTAGTGCAATGGGTTCCGAGAAATATCTCAAGATACCCCGATAACCCCTCACCTGGGTGATGGGGCAGAAGGCTGGCTGCCAGAGCAAAAGTATGTGCTCTTTATTGCTGTTTTTTGGATGTGGATTGAAGAACAGGATTGAAAGAGCCTGCAGCCAGGCCTTGCTCTGATAGAGGCCTATTTTCTGTCGACACAGTTATTTCTTCCTTTGGGACCTTCTGCAAAAACGTCAGAGTTTGGGGCACTTTAAGATAAGCACCTTGGTGATCTGGATTTTTTCCTTGGGCAACCAAGTTCCACAGATGTTTTAGGTTTCGTACTGGAAATTTCCAAAGAAGAACGTCTTATGAAATTCTCCTTTCTGTCATAAGTCTTGACACTGCCCAACCTTTCTGATGGTAGATCACAAGCTAGCTTCATGATCAGCACCTCGCTATTTTGTACCATTTGAATCAGAGATTCTGACAGCTGCCCAGCTTGAGGTTTGCTGTTACTTGTTGTTTTTGTGTTGTTGTGTGCCTTCAAGGAGTTTCTGACTTATGACAATCCTAAGGTGAGCCTATCACAGGTTTTTTCTGGGGCTAAGAATATGTGACTCGTCCAAGGTCACCCAGTGGGTTTCCATGGCTGAGCGGGGAATTGAACCCTGATCTCCAGAGTCAGAGTCCAGGGCTTAAACCACTACACCATGCTGGCTTTCCTGCTGTTACTTATTCACCAGCAACAACTGCTGTCTCAACAGCCTAGCTCACAACATGTTCCTTGTGCCCACACTGGAACCACTTGGGTCTAAGGCCTATTGTTGTGCTTTCAAGTCGTTTCTAACTTATGGTCATCCTAAGGTGAACTTATTATGGGACATTCTTGGCAACTTTCTTCAGGGGGTTTGCCATTGCCATCCTCTGAGGGTGAGATAGTGTGACTTCTCCAAGCTTACCCAGTAGATTTCCATGGCTGTGCCAGATTCGAACCCTGGTCTCCAAACTCATAGTCCATAACTCAAACCACTACACCAGCCCTCTACAATGGTCACCCACCACAACTTCAGGGGTTCATAACTCCACCTCACCCTTTACACTGAGGTATGCCATATTTTGTCAGAAAAGCACAGCTGACAAAACAAATAGACCTATCAACACACACACACACACACACGGATGCAAATCTGACAATACAAAACAGAGATACTCCAAAATAGTGGGACAACAGTATGTCCTCATGCTAGCCATTCCTGTCTGTAAGTGGCCATCTTTGAACACAAGGGCTTCAAAGAAAGGGAAACGGCTAGACAGTGATTCTTCATGAAGTTCAACTCTTGCTCTTATGGACTGAATAGTGACAAAGGCTTTTTATCCCTACACATGTTAATTTCCCTAGGGAGATTGTTCCATAATCTGGGTGTCACAACTAAGGAGTTGTAGTCTCTCACACTTACTTTCCATGTCACAGAATGGAGAGCTGCCAAATGTATTGGAAGGGAGAAAATGGGAGGATTGTCCCTGGAGGATAATAGGCATTGTCTCCCAATATATCTAGCAAGGCGAGGGCCAAGTGAGGGAAAGCTGCAGAAGAGGGATACCGAGAACACCCACTATATAGGGTTGCCATATTCCAGTCCCTCATATCCGCACATTTAGTTTGCATATTATGCAAATTATTGTGCATGTTATTAATTTGCATTCTGCTTATACAAATTCAACACATTAATTGCTGTACTTTTTCTACCATTCCACCATTTTCCTACCATTTTGCTTCAACTGGCCCAGCCGCTCAGTCCCTTGAATCTGGGATTTTCCAGGTTTTCCAGGACAAACGGCAACCCTACCACAGGGATCATCTAGGGACGGCCTGTGCATTGCTAACATTAAATACAAGCCGAGCCAATTTTATTTTTTGTCAAACATAAAATGCGCACTGAAATCCTTCTGGCAATCTCTGAAAGCCCCTGACCCTCAACTATATGGTGAAGGTTTTTGCAAACTGATGTTGCACATCTGGGCATGACTGCATTCAACTCAACAGAAAGGCACAGACAGACTGAAGGAAGTTCCCAGAGCACTGTTTAATTGTTTAATGTTTTTTTAGCTTTGTCAAGTCGTTTGTTTTATTAAAAAAAATTGTCAGGTTGGTTTTATTGTAGGCTGCTGTCGGGTCTCAAGAGGGATGGCAGGAGAGAAATAACTTAATAAAATAACAATATCATCCATCAAAAAAGTTGGCTCTCCTTCCTCCGCATTGTTTTGTAGGGCTTTAAGGCCAGCAGATCCCCAGAGTCTGGGGAGGGGCAATCCACAAAAGACGACTGGAGATCAGTAGCTGGCGGGTTGGCACAGACACCTCCTTGGTGTAACTTAATATGACTTTGTGAGAGCTAAGCCGCGATCATAATAGCAGTGACGGTGGGCCGCACTCTCTCTCTCTGCTTGCCAACATCAACTGAAGACAGCTATTAACTGCTTTTCATTCCACACAGGCAGAGGATGCCAGCATTCAACTGGGAAATCACAGACAAAGCCTTGATCGCAATCACGCCTTTGCCGTTTCAGCCTGAAGTGTGTTCCTTGCAATTTTAGGGACGGAAAGGGAGATGCCCATCACTATGATGAACAGGCTTGGATGCAGAGGAAGCCAGCAGGGCAGAAGATCTGCACTCATTTCTTAGGGTGCATCTACACTGAAGGAATAATGCACTTTGACATCACTTTAACTGCTGCAGCTCCATCCTATGGAATCCTGGGATCTGGAGTTTTGCAAGGTCTTCAGCCTTCTCTGCCCAAGAGTGCTGGTGCCTCTCAAAACTACAGATCCCAGGATTCTGTAGGATGGAGCCATGGCATAAAGTGGTGCACTATTTCTAGAGTGTAGATGCATCCTGAAAGGCACATTGGAAGGTCTTCCCAATACTTCACTGCTACCCTGCCTTAACCTGAGACTGACCATGCCAAAAAACATACCAAATTCCTGCCGGCATAAATGTTTGAACTCACCCTAAATGCTGGATGGATGAGGAGGGAAGTACAGTAAACGGTAGCTGTGCAAACAGATACAGGTGGGGTGCACATGTCAAAAAGGATGTAAAGGCAAAGCAAAGAAAATGGTGATTACCTTAGCAGTGATTATAACTTTTCACTTTAATGTGATCACTTTGCTTGAGTTTAAACCAGAAAGGCCGACAAACATGCACAAATGTCTTACTCAGATCCTTCAGAGCATGATTCTTCTTAGCACTCCTTTGAGTGGAAGTGCTCAAGAGCTGCCACTGCTGCCATTTTCCCAGCCAGGCATTGAAAAAGAAGTGGCATCACAGCTGAGAGAGTAGAGGGGATCAATGCTTCTTTCAGGTTCTCCTGGGATGGACTAAGCTCTCACTTTTTGCCATGCTATTCAGAGAAGATGGTTTCTTTTTTTGGATAAGAGTTAAAGTACAGTATTTACATTGACCCGTGAACAAGATGAACCAGGTTTTCTGAGTCAATTTTTAAACCAAAATCTCTAGACCAGGGGTAGGCAATCTTTTTGAGCTGGGGGCCAGGTTGCTGTCCCTCAGACAACTGGGGGGCCGAAGCCAAAAAATAAATAATAAAATAATAAAATAAAAAACAAGCAATAATAAAAATTAATGAAATAAAATAAAAAAACATGCAATACTATGAACTTAAAAAATTAATTTAAAAAAACCCAAGGCAGACCTGAAATGGCCACTGACTCACCTTTCTACCTCCTCCTCCTCCTCCTCGGCGCAAAGGCTGCTTGGGAAGCCCCGCTCGTGGGCACGCAAGTGGGGAGTGCGCGCGCGCTACCGCTGGCCCATGCTGCAGCCCGGGTGGCACGCGCAAAGAAAGAGGAGCCCGTCCCCTTTGGCCAGCTGGCCAATGGCTGGCTGGCCAAAGGGGACGAGCTCCTCCATCCTAGCCCCGCGCGCGGGTGAGAAAGCCCCGCTGCGGGTGGCGGAGGTGCTGGCGAGGAGGAGGAAGGCAGCGCTGCCCAGGAGGAGGAGGGCAGCGCTGCCCAGGACGGAGGAGGAGGAGGTGGGTTGGCAGCCAGCTGCATTAGCGGCTGCGGCAATGGCCGCATGAGTGGGCCCGGCCCAGAGGCCGGGAAAAAGCCCGGGATTGGGGGGGAACTGGGCCGGGGCGGGCAGGCGGCAATCGGCAGCAGGACCGGGCTGGGGCTTGCCGGGCCGGATCCGGCCCACGGGCCGTACATTGCCGATCCCTGCTCTAGACTTATACGTGAGAACCCACTGGGTGACCTTGGGCAGGTCATATGCTCTCAGCCTCAGGGGAAAGCAATGGCAAGCCTCCTCTGAACAAATCTTGCCAAGAAAGCCCCATGATAGGGTTACCCTATGGCCACCATAAGTCGAAAACAATTTGAAGGCACACAACACGCACAAACATATACAGTAAATGGGCATATGTTAACCCTGTACAAATCTGTGTCTCTGGCCCTCTTTATGTCTCTAATGCATTTCTTTGTCATGATTTGGAAGTGGCCAATTATTGTCCTGTGACATGTAGAAACCTGTCTCTATTTTCAGAATGACAGGGCAACTGGTTCTCACTATTTTGTTTCTTCTGGATCTCATTCTCACCATTTATTCCGGGGACAAACCTGCCAATAACCCACAAGCATTGAATCTACTCAAGAACCAAATCTGCTCAACCTTCATTGGACAGGCATCTCAATGACCCTTAGACCTCTCCATTAGTAGGGCAGTGAGAATGATAACGGGCTCCTGTATCTTAAATGGTTGTTTAGAAGATGGACTTTCAGCAGGTGTAGTCTGCCACATAACCAGGTAACAGGCAACATTTGCTGAGATTCCTTCTACACAACCTTTATAGGTAGAATACACCTCTTCAGTTTTCATTCTGGTAATCCTACCATCTCCTGTGATCCAGGAGATTTCACTCTGATAATGACAGCAACATGGCAATATCTTGGGTGAAAACCTGGATCCTTCCAGTGATAATCCACGGATGATGGATGATGGAACATCATGAGCCATTCAAGAGCTGCTGCATCAATGCACCAGGGAGTGTACCAACTCAAGCCATCCAAAACTTGATGTAGCGTGACTCAGAGTGGAGAGGATTTCCCTCTGTGACATACGCTTGTGAAATGTTTGGCAAATCCGGTTATTATGGCTCATAAAGTCCTTTCCAGGTCATCAGCCTGGTTACTCAAGCCACATCCTCTAGGAAAGGGAACAGAACCTGAAACGTATCCCAATAAAGAGAAGGTGGCCGGTGTATTTTCTCTTTCAACTTCTACATATTTATAGGACAAGATTGGAGGAGGAGGCCAGAAGCTTTGTAAATACAGTGGGCCCTCCACATTTGTGGCTTTGACTTTTGCGGATTTGATTATTTGCAGTTTTGATTAACATGTCCTGTAGGAATCTCTAGGTCCTCCAGTGCAACCCTGCCAGAGGTTGACCATAGAGTTGTGCTGGAGAACCTAGAGAACACACTTCTCTAGGCATTTGTAGGTCCTCCAGCATGATTCGATTATCACCCTCTGGCAGATGTTGACCACAGAGTTGCAGCGGAGAACCTGGAGATTCCTAGAGGTGTTCTCTCAAGAACCTTTTACCTTTTTTTTTTTTACCTTTCCCCTCACATTCATGGGGGTCCTTCACCCTAACCCCAGTGAAAGTGGAGGTACCACTGTTCTGCCATTCTTCCACATTTAATTCTTCTGTCTTAGGCCCAAATAAAATGGCCACTCCTATCCTCTTGACAGGGAATCCAGATAACACAGGCCCAGTCATTAAATCTGGTGCAAATAATCCAGATGACATCCAACCTATTCAGCACCAAACGCAAGGTATACCGCTCTTAAAATTGAGATCTGTTTGCTCCAGATCTTCCTGGAAGATCTGGAGGCTTGTATTCCAACACCAGGCAGCTGCTCACACACATGTCCAGCTGTGTGCAGCCCAGCACCACCGCCACTGCCATGCATCGCTGGCTCTGAGGTCAAAACAAGGCACCTTGTGATCAAGGCTGGGTGCCTCATTCTGACCCCAGAAGCGAGAAACTCACCACACTTGCTGCAGTGGCAACCATGTTGCGTGGCACAGTGATACACATGTGACAACAGCCACCCGGCATTGGAATTGGCTGCGAAGTGCAGTCCTAAGTCCGTATCCCTCAAAATACCACTTGGGCTGTATCTGCACTGAATGATTATCACAGTTTGATGCTACATTAATTGCCATGACACCATCCTATGAAATCAAGGGGTTTAGTTTCATAAGATATTTCAAATCCCCTGCCAGAGAGCTCAAATACTGTAGTTCAGTAGAGTGGCTTGGAGAATTCTAAGTCTACCACTAAGTTGCAAATCTCAGGATTCCATAGGAGGGAACCATGGCAGTTAAAGTGGTATCAAATTGTGACAAATGTACACTGCGGATATATTTCTCACCAAGAAATCCAGTGAATAGGGCTCCTTCTCTGGCTGGGGGATTCTGGAAGTTAGAGTCCCCCAGAAGCAATGTTTGCAAGCTGTGGAACATCTTCCCAGTTTGATGGCTGTTGATTCTCCTTAGGGAGCCTGCCCTTTGTTGCTATTATTCCTAGGCTGTGTTTTGCAACTGGGTTGCAGCTCCATGAACCTGGGAGGAAAATAGAAGCAGCTCTTTTCTCCTGTGGCTCACATACCTGACTGCAGAGCTGGGAAGGCCTGCTGGGATGAGCTCATGCATTCCATTCCCTCCGGGGACGTGTTCCCTACTGTACATTCTTCAGTGCTTTGTCCCATCCAGTTTTAAAATAGTTCCAGGGAGAACGCTTCTTAACTCCACAGGCTTAATGCACGCCTTTGATGGGGAAACTTCAGGCGTGTCAGCGGCAAAGGGGTGGCTGGGAGGCAGCAGTGATTTCAAACCAGGGCTTTCAAATTTCCTTCTCTTTCTCCACATTGGAGCAATATGAGTTTACACTGCAAGTCAGATCACAAGCACACCATTCTCTTGCAGTCTTTGTCACAACCTGGAACTCAAATCCCACCTGGACCACAGCACCTTCTCTTAAACACCCTCCCTTCAAAAAGGCATCTCCAGTAGGGTTCCCAGATCTCAAAGCCTGGGGCATCCTTTCTGGTCCTCAAGCTGAGGAAGAAGAATCTCAGAGTGAGAGAACAGCCTTGCAAAGTGTGTATCCCTAACTTTTCCTACTTTGACAAGGTTGTGAGTTCGATCCTGCTTGGCTCCAAGGTTGACTCAGCCTCCCATCTTTTCATAGGTCGGTAAAATTAGTACCCAGCTTGTTGGGGGCAACTGACTTATAGTTTGTAAACCTGATAAGCAGTATAGAAATGTTAATACTATTGCTATAATGCTATTGAATGGCAGACTCTGGGAAGGCGTGGTTGATGCTGAATAGTTGGACAGCATTTGTTGTTGGGTGACCCTTTTACGGGGTTTTCTGGGGCTGAGAGTGTGTGACTTGTCCAAAGTCATCAAGTGGGTTTCCATGTCCAAGTGGGGAATTGAACCCTGATTTCCAGAGATATAGTTCAATGCTCAAACCACTACACAGTTCTGTAAAATACACTTGTTAACAATCAAAATCAAAGTTCATACACACACATACACCCTACAAAAAAGTCACAAACAGGATGCTAATGAACAAAGAAATATTGCTGAATACTAAAGTTAGGATTGCCCAAGCTACCATGTTTCCCATTTCTCTACAGTTGGCCCTGCTTACCTACGGATTTTTTTAATCCATGGATTCAAGCCTCCAAAGGAGAGTTTTACATATACCATAGACTCCATAAAAGACCAATAAATGGGTCTTAGAGCAAATCCAGCCTGAATTCACTCTAGTAGCCAGGATGGCTAAACTGAGGCTGTCCTACTTTGTCCATATGATGAGAAGCCATGACTCACTAGAAAAGACAAGAATGTTTGGAAAGGTGGATGACAGCAGGAAACGAGAAGAACACATTCCAGATGGATAATAATAATAATAATAATAATAATAATAATAATAATACATTTTATTTCTATACCGCTTTTCCACAGATCCTTTTCCTTGATAGACTCCATCAAGGAAGCCGCAGCCTTGAGTTTGCAAGACTTGAGCAGGGGGAGTTGTTGTTGTTGTTGTTGTTGTTATTATGCTTTATTTATATAGTGCTGTATATTTGCACATTGGAGTTGATGCCAGGGTGACTTGGAGGTCTCTGTTTCATGGGGTCACTATAAGTCAAAGTCTGCTTGACAGCAGCTGACAACAGCCTGTATTTCTAGATGCTCAGTTGTAGTATTTGCTAGATGTTTGAAGGAAAATTCATCTGGGAGATGAGGATAGTACAGTATTATTATGTGGGGTTTGTTGTTGTTGTGTGCCTTCAAGTCATTTCTGACTTTTGGTGACCCTAAAGGCAAGCCTTTCATGGGGTTTTCTTGGCGTGTTCCTTTAGAAGGGGTTAGCGATTGCCTTCCTCTAAGGCTGAGAGAGTGTGACCTGCCCAAAGTCACCCAGCGGGTTTCCATGTCTGAGCTGGCATTCGAACCCTGCTCTCCAGGGTCCTAGTCCAATGCTCAGACCACTGCACCATGCTGGATTTCTCCTTGTGTGGGGGAAACACCTTTGTGTGAATCCCCTCCGCCTAGCTGCACCCCTGAGCCACACCAAATTCACCCTCCAGAATAGTTTGCCTGCATCCAGGCCCCTGAAATAATAAAAATAAAAATAAAAAATAATAATAATGCTTTTAAAAAAATCATTAAGCACCTAAACTAGTTTTCACAGGGAAACAAATTAGGTGTGTAGGCAGATGGCACCCATCCCCACACTATTAAGGCTAGACAAACCTTCCAGGCAGTTTCAAAGGAGTCGGAATTTTGGGTCTGATGCAGCAGGAAAACACTCACCGCAAAATGCAAGATCCTATCTCTTTCCCTCCTTCTGTCTTTTCTGGTGGAGAAACCAGATTTATTGTTTAAAAAAGGAATGAGAAGGAGAGGAAGGAATAATTTGGAGGAGATGTGATTGCAAGCAAGTTCATAAAAATAGCACAGGGATTGAGACTAGTTTAATAAGAAGAGAGGAGAAGGTGGGGAAATATAATATTCCTGTTGTTGTGTGACTCATTTCCGACATGGTGACCCTCAGGCATCCCTATCCTGGGGATTTCTTGGCAAGATTTGTTCAGAGGGGGCTTGTCATTGCCATTCTCTGAGGCTGAGAGAGTGTGACTTGCCCAAGGTCTTGTGAAATTCAAATGTTCTTGCTTTTTACTCTGGTCATCATGGAAAGAAGGGAAGGAAGAAATGGATGGAATGGGAACACCACCATCTGAATGAAAGATTGTACTATCCTTAAAGACTAATTTATATTCTGGATTATAAACTTTTCTGCATCCCAGCTCACTTTGTCGCGAGGCCAAACCAGCTGCATGTCAGTGAGGCAGAATCCGCTCTGGGTTTGAGTCCTAATTTTAAAGCAATCATGTTTACGCATCTGCAAGATCCTTTTGTTGCTTTTGATGCAAGAGGCAGACATGCAGCTGCAGCTCGTTGCTTTCCATGGCAGTAGGAGAGTCAGTCCACTTTGGCTTTTAGTCCAGATTTTAAAGAACCTTTAGCTGCGTTGCTAAAGGGGCAGACCTGCTAGTTTGTGCCAGCTTCAAAGGGCAAATGCTGAGCTGATGGAGTTCAGCAACACTTTTGAGACCCACTGGTTTCTTTTAGGATGAGTTTTGATGGTCCTTCTTCAGACCTTCTTGAGATGTTGGGGTCCACCAAAATGCATGCACAAAGAAACCAGTTGGTCTCAAAAAGGCATCTGGATCTCTTCATTACCTTCTCTTCTCTTTTCTCTTTTATGTTGAACCAAGGAGGTGATGGAGAAATCCAACAGCACTTCTGAGATCCACTGGCTTCTTTGAGCATGCATTTTGGTGGACCTTCTTGAGATGTTGGGGTCCACCAAAACTCATGCTCAGAGAAACCAGTTGGTCTCAAAAGGGCTGCTGGATCTCTCCATCACTTTCCCTTCTCTTTTCCATTTTGTGGTGAACCTTCTTTGCCACACGAGGAGGAACGTCTTCCAGATAGGATTCTCTCCATCAGGCCTGGGGATTTTCTTAAAAAGATAAATGCAAGTCGGGTGGCTTTCTAAAATAAAGAAATAATAACCCCAATTGCTTGCAGCTCAGGTGTGGAGGCAGCCTGTCTTATCAAAGGCTGTATTTGCATTTTATTCTCTTGTGCCCTCAGTCATTCCTGAACTATTTGGGGAATTTTTCAGCCAGGCCCTCCTTGGCTCAGATAGGGAA
The DNA here is from genome assembly GCF_019175285.1 of Sceloporus undulatus. Taxonomy (NCBI): domain Eukaryota; kingdom Metazoa; phylum Chordata; class Lepidosauria; order Squamata; family Phrynosomatidae; genus Sceloporus; species Sceloporus undulatus. The sequence continues at coordinate 4,647,642 of NC_056527.1, read as the reverse complement.
AAAAAAACCCCATCAGATCACGTGTGTGTGTGTGTGTGTGTGTGTGTGTGTGAGTGTGAGTGTGAGTGTGTGAGAGTGTCTGTGTTTGTAACACCCATGCATACACACACTCCATGTCCATAGGGGTACATCCATACCCTGCTTTACATATAAATTCTCAGGATCTTTTTTT
>NC_056527.1:4603245-4637470 GCF_019175285.1 Sceloporus undulatus | reverse complement strand
TTTCTTTCTTTCTTTCTTTCTTTCTTTCTTATATTTATTCCTTTCTTCTTCTTTCCTTCCTCCCTCCTCTGTTCCCTTCCTTCTTTCCTTCCTCCCTCCGTTTCTTTCCTTCCTTCCTTCCTTCCTTTTCTTTCTTTCTTATATTTATTCCTTCCTTCCCTCTTCTTTCCTCCCTCCCTCCTTCCTCTTCTTTTTTCCTTCCCTCCTCCTTCCTTCCTTCTTCTTCTTCCTCTTCTTTCTTTCCTTATTATTTCCCTCCTTCCTTTTTTCCTTTCTTTCCCCCTTCCCTTCCCTTCCCTCTCTCCCTCCCTCCTTACTTCTCTTCCTTGCTTCCTTTCCCTTCCTTCCTTTCTTCCTTCCTTTCTCTGTTCCCTCTCCTTTAATATTTCCATTTCCATTGCAAGCAGTTCGCAATATACCTATTTCTCTTCCTTCCCAGCGATGCCTTGAACCCAGGCAGGAAGGGAGGGAGGGTCGGTCTCCTGGGGGCCAAATCCCTTCCTCCCCACAAAAAGCCCTTCCTCACCCGACCCCCCTTTCCCTGGCCTCCCCTCGAGAGCCTTAGCATGGCTTTTTTTTTTTTTTTTGGGGGGGGGGGAGGATCTTTGAATTATCGGAGCTCGGTCGCCCACCCAGGACTTGACCTTCCTTTGCCCTCCTCAACGGCGAAGGGGTCCACAAGCAGAAGGAGGAGGAGGTGGAACTCCTTCCAGCCCGCATCCACACTGCAGAAATAATGCGGTTTGACCCCACTTTAATTGCTATGGCTCAATGCTATGGAATTCTGGGAACGGTAGGGAATGGCCTCTGGCGCCATAACAAACTACCATTCCCAGAATTCCATAGCACTGAGCCATAGCAGTCAAAGTGTGGTCAAACCGCATTATTTCTGCAGTGTGGATGGACTCCTGTGGCGGCATCTACACTGGAGAAGTAACCCGATTTGGCACCGCTTTAACTCTTTGTCTGGCTCTTTATTATGGAATTCTGGGAGTTGGAATTTGTTGTGGGCCCAGACCCACAACAAACTCCAGCTCCCAGAATTCCATAGCACAGAGCCAGACAAAGAGTTAAAGCGGTGCCAAACCGGGTTATTTTTCCAGTGTGAATGCAGCCTTAGGTTGCAGCCACACCAGAGGAATAATCCGATCCGATCTGAGCGCATTTTAACTGCCCTGGCCCCATGCTATGGAGTTCTGGGATAATGGTAGTTTGTTGGGGCACAATTCCCAGAATTCCATAGCATCGAGCCTGGGCAGCTAACATGCGCTTAGATCGGATTATTCCTCCAGTGTGGAGGCAGCCTGAGCCAGACAATGCGGATTGAAGCTGGTTTGGTCTCCGAAGGCTGGTTCTGGAATGCCCACTCCGAATTTGGAAGGGGTGCCATCATTGTCCTGGGCACACGACAACAATAAGAAGTGCCTCCAACTTTGGCATAGAATGGTAAAGTCCTTGTAAAACTACAAATCCCAGGATTCCATAGGATGGACCTATAAACTTTAGAATACTGCAAAATTGCATTATTCCTGTAGATGAACCCTCAGGTGATCGCTTTGATTGCAGATTCAATTGTTATTATTATTATTATTATTATTATTACAACCAAGTTATTACTGCTATAGCAACAATGTTGCTAATAACAATATTACTCATTATGACAATTACTAATAAGTGGATAAACCTGGTCCCTGCAGACTCCCTTTTCATTCTAAGAACCCGATCGCCCCCTCCCTGTTTGCCCACACATGCAACTCCCTGTTTTTGGGCCTAGAAGTGGTCTTTTAAATCTCTCTTTCCCCCAAACTATGAAAACATATGGGAGGATTTGGGGAAGAATTTTCATCCAGATTGTGCACATACAGCCTGGCCTGACATCAAGCTGGGAAACTGAGCATATCATTGTATACTGTATCATGTAACTTCTTCTGCATGCAATTTCTCCTCCTGTCAAATGGAAAGACAGACAGATAGGTCATTTCTTCTCTTTTAAAAAATGCCATTTCCATCCTCCAAAGTTCCCAGATCCCTGGCCTATCATAGATAGGATTGTGCGCAGTTTGGATTGAATTGAATTTTGTTAACTGCATCAAGTTGACTTCAGTTTATGGCAACCCCATGAATGAGAGACCCCCAAGGCATCCTATCATCCACAGCCCCACTCAGGTCTTGCAAAGGTCTTGATGAAGTCCATCCATCTGGAATGGGGTCCTCCTCTTTTCCTATTGCCTTCTACCTTTCCAAGCATTATTGTCTTTTCTAACCAGCCATGATTTCTCACGATGTGGCCAAAGTAGGACAGTCTCAGTTTAGTCATCTTGGCTTCCAGGGAGAGTTCAGGATCTTGATTTGCTCTAGTTGTTGTTAACTGTCTTCAAGTTGACTGTGACTTATGGTGCCCATGAATGAGAGACCTCCATGTCTCCCTGTCATCCACAGCCCCACTCAGGTCTTGCAAAGGTCTTGATGAAGTCCATCCATCTGGAATGTGATCGTCCGCTTTCCTCCTGCCTTCTATCTTCCTAAGCATCATTGCCTTTTCTAACCAGCCATGCTTTTTCATGATGTGTCCAAAGTAGGACAGTCTCAGTTTAGTAATCTTGGCTTCTAGGGAGAGTCCAGGATTGATGATTGATGATGATCAACGATTTGCTCTAGTTATTGTGAACTGCCTTCAGGTGACTATGACTTATACGACACCATGAATGAGAGACCTCCATGTCACCTTGTCATCCACAGCCCCACTCATCAGGTCTTGCAAACTCAGGACCATTATTATTATTATTATGCTTTATTTATAAAGCACTGTACATTTACACAGCGCTGTACATACAATCAATTAAAATAGATAAAATAAACCTGCCTATGGCGTACATTCTACAAAAATAATGAAACACAATACATGTTAACACAACTTAACATTCAAACAACAAAATATAGCAATGGCTATATTTTATGATGATGGCTTCTTTGACTGAATCTGTCCATCTGCAATGTAGTCTTTTCTTGCTGCCTTCTGCTTTACCAAGCATTATAGTCTTTTCTAGAGAGTCATGTCTTCTCATGATATGTCCAATGTAGGTGAGTCTCGGTTTAGTCATCTTGGCTTCCAGGGAGAGTTCAGGCTTGATTTGTTCCAGGACTCATTTACTGGTCTTTTTAGCAGTCTATGGTATCTGTAAAACTCTCCTTCAGGACCAGTCGAACCTTTTCCTATCAGCTCTCTTCACTGTCCAGCTTTATAGAGATGGGAAATACAGTGACATGGACAATTCTGCTTTGGTTAGGCCTCACCTGGAATTATCCTGTGTCCAGTTCTGGATACTACAATTCAAGAAGGATGTGGACAAGCTGAAACATGTCCAGAGGAGGGTGACCAAAATGATGAAAGGTCTGGAAACCACCAAGCCCTATGAGAAGCAGCTTAGGGAGCTGGAGATGTTTAGCCTGGAGAAGAGAAGGTTAAGGGGAAGACATAATAGCCCTGTTTAAATATTTGAAGGAATGGCACACTGAGGATGGAGTAAGCTTGTTTTCTGCTGCTCCAGAGAATAGGGCACAGAGCAATGAATGCAAACTATAGGACAACAGTTCCACCTCAACATTAGGAAGAACTTCCTGATGGTAAGAGCACATGCCAGCCTAGGTCCATAGGACAGAGACTGACAAGACAGCTCCATAGGGTTGAAAACCCAAGCTGAAGCATGTGGTTGATTCAAAACTTCACTCCTTTTTTCAGTGAAGCAGTGATGAGGAAGCCATGCCCTTGGAGGACTGGCCGATCCTGGTTGGGCTATTGGCCTGTATCATCCATACAGGCCCTAGATTTCAGGCTACTGTGTTCTGGGCATGGCAATTTAAGGGGGATATTTACAAGCTGGAGCATGTCCAGAAGTGGGTCACCAAAATGGTGAAAGGTCTGGAAATCCCATAGCCTTAGGAAGCTGAGGGTGTTTAGCAGGAGAAGAGAAGGTTAAGAGGTGCTTTGATAGCCCTGTTTAAATATTTGGAGGGGTGTCATATTGCTCCATCCTCAGCTCCAGAGAATAGGACATGGAGCAATGGGTTCAAGCTACAGGAAAAGAGGTTCCACCTCAACATTAGGAAGAACTTCTTGATGGTAAGAGCTGTTTGACACTGGAAGATGCTGCCTTGGAGAGCAGTGGCATTTCCTTCTTTGGAGGTTTTTAAGCAAAGGCTGGATGGCCATCTATCCAAGTGCTTTGATGGTGTCTTTCCGCCTGGCAGAATGGGGCCTCTTCCAACTCTATGGATTGGATGGCCTTTGGGGCCTCTTCCAAATCCTATTCTGTTATGTGACCAGGCATCCTCCTTTTCCAGGACCTGTGCTTCATTTCAACCTTCTCTCCAGGACGAACTCCACAGTGTCTTCCACCTGGAGCATGACAAAAAAAGCATGATTTTATATTGCTAGGAGTGTTTTTCGCTTTTGTTTCACAAAGACCTTCATTTTTCTAGAATGCCCTCCACATGGCAGTGCCTTGTCCTCCTTTGCACTTGGGACATCTGCTCACCCGGCTCCCTTGTCTCTTTCAGATTGCAGCATTTCCTTTCAAAAAAAGCAAGCAAGCAAGAGAAACATCAGAACATTTAAGCTGATCTGGATTCACTCTGGTTTCATCTTGTAACACACCTGCATCCAGATTGAAGATCCAGATTCATAACACAGGAAATGTGGTGCCCAAGGCTGCATCTGCAATGCAGAAATAATCCGGTTCGACACCGCTTTAACTGCCATGGCCCAATGTTATGGAATTCAGGGAGCTGTAGTTGTCTGTGAAACATTTAGCCTTCTCTGTCAGAGATCTCTGGCACCCCTGCAAACTGCAATTTCCAGAATTCCGTCACATTGATCCAGGGCACTTACAGTGGTGTCAAAACTGGATTATTTCTGCAGTGAGGATGCAGCCCTTGAGACTCCTTTCTGAAGGCTTCTCCATGTTTCCAGTTCCTTGCTTTGGGGGCAGAAAGAGGGATACACAGAAAGCACGCATCTTTAGGATAGCATGCATGCATATATATATCTTCTCTCTCCCCCCTTTCTAGGATATATATATATATATATATATATATATATATATATATATATATATCCTACACATACACACACACATCTTTAGGATAGTGTGCATATAGATAGATACATAGATAGATAGATATCCCCTCTCTAGGATATATAATATAAAGGATATACACACATATGTCTTTAGGATAGCGCGCGCGCACACACACCCTCCCCCTCCCTTATATATATATATGTGTGTGTGTGTGTGTGTGTGTGTATAATACACACACATACCTACCTTTAAGATGGTGTGCATAGATAGATAGGTAGATAGATAGATAGATAGATAGGATAGTGTGCATATCTATACCTATATCGATATTTATGTGTGCTATTCACAAGATCTTTAGGTGTATGTATGTGTAGTGTATACACACACATACAGGACAGCAGCTATCTACAGCAGCCTTTCCCTTTACCCCTCCCTGGGATGCTCCAGATTAGGACTCAACAACAGAGAAGGCATGGACTACACAGCCCATCAGCCCCCAAAACATGCAGGCCATGAATGATGGAAGTTGCAGTCCAAGAACTGGGAGTCTGGATGGGAGTGGGAGATGATGGGGAAAGGAGGACAGGAGGGAAGGAGGCTGACAGGAGGCTTTCTTGACTGCATTTGGTGTAAGGTGCTCCCTTGGAGAGTGGTGGAGCCTCCTTCTTTGGAGGTTTTTAAAGAAAGGCTGGATGGCCATCTGTCCACGGTGCTTTGATGGTGAGTTCCTGCATGGTAGAATGGGGTTGGACTGGATGACCCTTGGGTCTCTTCCAACTCCATGATTCTATGATTATCAGTCCTGAAACACCTTGGACAGTTCTTTGTAGTTAAGCCCCAGAGCAGCCTCTCCTCTCCAGTGACACAGGAGCCATGAACAACCTCTGGGAAAGTTTCCGGATACTTAGGATGCTATGGGTGGCTGAGGTTGGAAAAGCAAGGTTCCCATTCTCTCTGCTTTCGATCAAGTTTCAGGAGTGACTTTAATGCAACTTTAAAACCATTTTTATAACCAGATCCATGGCTTCTGTTTGCAAAGAGATCTTGTAGCACCTTTGAGACCAACTGAATGAAAGAAGTTGGCAGCATGAGCTTTGGCAGACTGAAGTCTGCTGGTGGCAGTGTGCGGAACTGCATGCCAGAACATGGAAACATGGCTTTTTAGGTTGCATCTGCACTGCAGAAATAATGCAGTTTCATAGAGTTGGTAGAGACCCGAAGGGCTGTCCAGTTCCAAGCCTCTTCTGCCATGCAGGAAGACACAGTCCAAGCACTTTGGCCATCCAGCCTCTGCTTAAAAACCTCCAAAGAAGGAGACTCCACCACCCTCCAAGGCAGTATCTTCCAATATTAAACAGCTCTTACTGTCAGGAAGCTTGGATCCATTGCTCCATATCCTAGTCTCTGGAGCAGCAGAAAACAAACTTGCTTCATCTTCAATATGTTTTTGCTTTGTGCCTTCAAGTTGTTTCTGACTTATGGTGTGTTTTTTCTAAGTCTATGTAAGATTTATTTCTATTTCAGTCTGATTGGAACTTCCACTGAAAAAGTCTCCCTGTCCATTTCAGATTAATCGATTTGTGGATCCATAACCATAAACCAGTTCCAGCAGGAGCAGATTTTTTTGCAAAGCTAATGATCCTTATCTGCCTATTCAAGATGAGTAACCCCCAAAACAATTTGGATTATGAATAGGAACCAGTTCTAAGAGTATTCCCTTTGTTCAGGAGTCAGTCTTTTCTCAAGGCGATAGATCTTAAGTGCCCATTCAATACTAAATCACAGGTAATATTTTGGATTACAAAAGGAACCAGTCCTTGGAATTTTCCCTTTGCTCAGGAGCCAGACTTTGCAAGAGTGATAGATCTTAAGCGCCCATTTTGCACTAAATCCCACAAAGTAATTTGGATTGCAAAAGGGAACTAGTTTTTGAAGTGTTTACTTCAGCCAAAGGACAGGTCTTTTGTAAGGCTCATTATTCTTAATTGGTAGAATTCAAAGATATAGCTGTGTGAGTCTGTCGAAGCAGTAAGTGGAGAGATCTTGTAGCATCTTTGAGACTAGCTGAAAGAATGAAAACTTCAGTGGTAATTCAGGTCCCCAGAAAGTAATTGGCATTGCAAAAGGAATAGGAGTAGTAAGGTGGGCCCTTGGTATCTGCTGAGGTTTGGTTCTAGGACCCCCCCCCCCATGGATACCAAAATCTGTGGATGCTCAAGTCCCATTATATATAATGGCATACTAAAATGATATCCCTTTTATAAAGAGGCAAAATCAAGGTTGACGTGTTGGAACTCATATATTTTTTGAGTATTTGCAAACCATGGGTGCTTGAATCCATGGATAACAAATCCGTCAATAAGGAGGTCTGACTTTAGTAGTAGTAGTAGTAGTAGTAGTAGCATGCCTTCAAGTCATTTCCAAATTATGGACTGCATCGCAAAAGGAGTAGTAGTGGTAGTAACAGTAGCATGCCTTCAAGCTGTTTCCAATTTATGGCAACCCTAAGCCTCGTTTCCTAAATTAGAAATGAGCAAATCTGACCATGAAAGCATGGCCTGAATCTTAATGGTTTGTCCCAACTATAGTGGGTCCTTGATATCCACTATATATTTTGCTGCTGCTTCTTCATTATTATTCATTCCCCTATTCTTCAAATTTAATGGTATACCATTCTCTTTGCTCAAATGAATGTTCATCTGTCTATCTATAATTACCTTTAGACTTCTATTCTACCATGTCTATAGAAAATCATGGGATCATAGAGTTGGAAAAGTCTTCCAAGGGCCATCCAGTCCAATCCCAGTTTGCCAGGCAGCAAGACACAAAGTCCTCCCTGCAGATGACCATCCAGCCTCTGTTTGAAAGCCTCCAAAAGAGACTCTACCACCCTCCAAGGCAGTGTTTTCTGCTGTCAAACAGCTTTTACTACCAGGACAGTCTTCTTAATGTTCAGGACGAATCTCTTTTCCTGTAGTTTATTATTATTATTATTATTATTATTATTATTATTATTATATTTTATTTCTACCCTGCTTTTCCCCCAGTTCGGAATTCAAAGTGGCTTGCAACAAATTCACAAGGCATACAAGTCAAAATGAGATTAAACAATCAAAACATTAAAAACAGATTAAAACACATTTTATTAAATGCCCCTAACCCAACAAATAGCAAAATCCGGTGCCTTGTTTAGGGGAGATAGGCCTTTAGCCAGTCACTCACCAAACGCCCGTCTCAATAGACAAGTCCTTACTTGTCTGTGGAAAGAACAGGTTTCCTATCTAAATTCTTTGCAATTTCCAGAGTCATTGAGGCAGCCATTGAGAAGACCCTCTCCCATGTTCCCAACATATATACCAGCACAGCCATCTCTGTCTCTGTCTGCCTCTTTATCCGTCCATCCATTCACCCATCTGTCCTTCCATGTCTATCCATCTTTCTCTCTCTGGGGCTGCATCTGGACTGCAGAAATAATCCAGTTTGATACCACTTGTAGTTTTGTGAAACATTTAGCCTTCTCTGTCAGAGCTCTGGTCCCATGACAAATTACAAGTCCTAGAATTCCATATCAATGAGCCATGACAGCTAATGTGGAATCAAACTGGATTATTCCTGCAGTGCAGATGCATGCCATGTTCATCTATGCAGCTACCCTCCCACCCTTCTTTCCCTCTGTTCTATTGCATCTACCCACATCTATCTGTCCATCCATCCTACACATCCACTTCTCCGGTCAATTCATCTCTGGCAATTTCTTTGTCTATCCTAGGGAATTTTTAAAATGTTAATTTCTCCTAACAGTCTGTCCACTTTGCCTGCCTGCCTTAAATAGAAAGAAGGGATCCATAGCTCTGGACAGAAGCTGGGGATTCTTTGTGCATATTCTCCTGCTGGTCTGTGTCCCTTCTCTGGCATACATGGCTGTTCAGATGCTTAGGCGAGAGTTTAACAATCTGACTTTAGCACAAGGGAGGGTGAGGCAACCCTCTCAGGTGGCAAATGCTGGACAGGGAAACCATGGCAGGCTTCCATATGTACCTGCTGCTTCCTCTGGACATTCCCCCAAAAGATCTCTATGCATCACACAGCTTGTCTTTCATTTCCTCAAATGACCTGCTGCTGTCAGATGCCATGAATGACCTTACCATTGAACTGCCAGTCTATCTGGCTTCTGTGCATGAAATGGCAGCAGGTACCAGCTTAGCCTTTGCATCAGGCAGCATAATTTTGGGGTCAGTTCTGCCAGAAAGGGGAACCCCAAACCTGCAGTTCAAATTTCATCTCAGGTGGGTCTGAACTTATTAGGTGAAAGGCAGACATCCTAAATGCACCATATCCAGTCTGATCTTGGAAGATAAGCTGGATCAGCCCTTGTTAGTCTTTGGATGGGAGACCACCAATGAGTGCCAGGTGCTGTAGGCTCTATTTCAGAAGAAGGAACTGGTCAAACCACTTCTGAGGATTCCTTGCCTAAGAAAACCCCATGGAATTATTGGGGTGCCCATGACTGGAAGGCACATACACATAGACACACAGGCAGGCTAGTCCCTGGGAGTTTCACCCTTCTGTTGGCAATATGAGGATAATGGCACTTACCTAACCTACAGGGTTGTTGTGAAATCCTTTGGATACCCAGGAAAGCCTAATGGAAATGCCACCATTCCACTTTTGTTAACTGGGTTAATTAGCAACCCCCTGCAGTTACTTTGAAGGGAAGAGAGGTAATGGGACTTGCAGTTTAACAATAGGCAGCCTGGCATAGTGGTTTGAGTGTTGGAGACCAAGGTTGGGTTCCCAGTTCATCATGAAACCCACTGGGTGACTTAAGGCAAGTCACACTCTCTCAGCCTCAGGAGAAAGCAATAGCAAACCTCCTCAGAACATATCTTGCAACAAAACCCCATTATATGTTTGCCTTGGGGTCGCCATAAATCAGAAAGGACCTGAAGGCACACAACACACACATGGTAAGGAAGTCCTTACTGGGAGAATTCGCAGGACTGGAAATCCCAGTAAATCCATCCCAGTGAGGGATCAATTGAATTCTTAGTGCCAATCAAAGTAAAGCCATGACTCACTCATGGAAGTCCCATTGATTCAGTCGGTTCACTATAATTGAGACTAGCCATTGGATTCAGTTTTATTTGGGGCTGAAAACTTATTCTGTTTAAATAATGGGTTGACTGTTACATATATATAGAAACCCCACCAGGTCCATCCTTTTCCTACACATTTTTTGGAGCTGATGCACATTCACTTAGAATGCGCATAATTAAAGCACATGCATCCTCCAAGCCCTGTTGGGGATAATGTGTATTGCTCACCGATGATATCAATGCCTCTTTAAACAGGCACATTCCTTGAAGTATGACACAGACAATGCATCTACCCTCCAGGATGTACCCAAGAACTATCAAGACATCTCAACTCCCTGGCACCTCTTGGAGATTATGCACAGTACCCAGAGGATGTCCAGCACATTGAGAAATCCACATTTTTCAAGCTCAGTTGGAGATTATGCTTATTGCTCCAGATGGGATAACATTCTTCAGAGATGTACATCTTCCCTAAAGCCAGATGAAGAGTTTGTATTTTGACTGGGGTATATGCACAGTTCCCTCTTCATGCATAGATTATGCACACATTCTTCACAAGGGTGGCGCATGGGCCCAATGACTGGCTGGTAGGCCCATCAGCTGTGCAATTCACATTAATTCTCTCTGCAGATCTAGATAATGCTAAGTGAGCAATCTGGAGCAAAGTATTGAAACAGAGCATCCCTGTACAGGATTGCAAATAATCCTTCCCATAGCTGAACTTTGCCCCTTAGTAATAATGATGAAGTTGATTTATAATGCCCTTTCCACCAAAGTGTGGAACATAAAACATATACCATTAGAGACAAAGACAATAAAAAATTAACACTTTAGATATCTGCTTGAGCTGGGGTGGGATCGAGACCATTGGAAGCTGGGGCTGGAAAACAGAAGAGAGTAAGGATGCTGTCTGTAGCTAAGGGGCAGTGATTGGAGTCAGGGAACAAAAGAGATCTATGTGTATACAACTATACTAGCCCTGGCAAAGGGCAGGTTGAGAGGCTGTAGCAGCCCGCTGGACAAGCGGCAGACCACAGAGGGGACTGGTCATGGAAATCGCCCAGTTCCCAAACTGGGATCTCCCTCCATAAAATATCAGTTGACAACAACAGCAATATCATCTTGACAAAATGTAGGCCTGTGACTAACACTGTCACATTTTTCCTTTCTTATGTATGATTTCTTAAAATCTCTGCCTGATGAAGAAGCCAGTAGAGCTTTGAAAGCTTGCAGCATGTATGTTGTGCATTTTGGTTGACCAAATAGAGGTATCAGGAGTCAATATGGTGTAGTGGTTTGAGTGTTGGACTATGACTCTGGAGACCAGGGTTTGATTCCTAGCTCAGCCATGAAACCCAGTGTGACCTTGGGCAAGTCACACACTCTCAGCCTCAGGGGGAAGACAATAGCCAGCCTCCTCTGAACAAATCTTGCCTAGTCAGCCCCGTGAAAGTTTTGCCTTAGGGTCTCCATAAGTCAGAAATGACTTGAAGGCACACAACAACAACAGTAGAAGGGAGCATTATTTTGTGGATGTTGGGTGTTATTGTACTTTGTTTTATGGTCAACATGGCTCTGTGTGTGCCCTCAAGTCGCCTGTGACTTATGGCAGACCCATGAATTTGAGAGAGTTTGCTTGGGCAAGGAATTGTAGCCTACAGAGCCTGGGATTCTTTAGCAGTCTCCAATCCAAGTACTAACCAGGACTGAGACTGCTTAGCTTCCAAGATCAGGTGGGGTCTGGTGCCTTTCTAGTATTTAGGCTGCCCAACATTTAGGCTGCCCTGGATAAGTTTTCTGGAGTTCATAATTTTTTGTGGGTTTTTCGGGCTATGTGGCCATGTTCTAGCAGAGTTTCTTTCTGACGTTTCGCCCGCATCTGTGGCCACAGATGCTGGCGAAACATCATAAAGAAACTCTGTTAGAACATGGCCACATAGCCCGAAAAACCCACAAAAAACTATGGATGCCGGCCATGAAAGCCTTTGACCTTTCTGGAGTTCCTTGGGTATGTGTTTTCCCAACCAAGAGTGCCCCCTGGTGTCCAGCAAGACCATATTTTGAATATGAAGATGAAAGAGCAAACTGCGGCAATGCTGATGGTAGGCAGTCGGAAGTTGAACTCAGGTCCCTTCAATGACTTGACGTGGACCTGACACCACATAAATGATGCATTGACTCAACTTGCAACTAGTATTTTTTGTGTTTGGCAATGGGCTGCTTGAGGTCTACTCCAGCTGTTTTGGACTTCAACTCCCAAAAGCCCTACCCAGCTTGACCAATGGTTGGGAACCCTGGGAGCTGAAGTCCAAAAAATCTGAAGGACCAAAGTTTGGGAACTACTGCTCTATCCCCTACCTCTCTGCTCAGTTTCTGCAAACTCAGACCTGCGTCCTCCCTGATCAAGACTAACCATTTAGTATGTAGTCTTCCTCCCTTTCTGCTGCCCTCCACTTTCCCCAGCATCATTATCATTGTTCCAGTTTACTTTAAGGAATTTACTCCATTGTTCTGTTTACACCACTTAGCCAGGACTAGGTTGGCAACTGTCAGCCAGAGGACTTTTTCTTCAGCCGCCCTCAGATTGTGGAATGACCTTCTGGAAAAGATCTGACAGCTAAATATGCTGTCTGAATTTAAAAGAGCATTGAAGACCAGTCTCTGCTGGCAGGCTTATCCAGATGATTGTTAAATTGTCGATTTTAAAGATGATTTTTAAATGTGGATTGTTTTAATATGTGCAAATCTTATCCTTTTAAATTGTATGTATGTCCCTCTAAATTGATGTGTATTTTAACTGATATGCTTTAACTGATGTGGGATGTCTGTTAATTGTTGTGGTTCCCCACCTTGATCCAGGGGAGAGGTGGGTAAGAAAGAATAAATAAATAAATAAATAAATAAATAAATAAATAAATAAATAAAATTTTCTGGTGAGTGACCAAAGTCCAACATCCTCAATTTAGTTGAAGGAGGCATTGAGGAAGAATTTGGGCTTGATCTTTTCTAGGATTCATTTGTTTGTCTTCTCCAGCACTTCATCTCAATTGAATTGATTTTCTTCCTACTTTCTTTCTTAACTGCCCAGTTCTCATATCCATCTGTGGTGATGGGGAAATGCAATGGCTTGTACAATTCTGACTTTAGTGCTTATTTGTACATTTTTACTCAAATGGGTTCGATTTTCTTTCATTCTGCCTCAACATCGATGCAACATCCCCTTCTCCCAAATTTATGGTACACAGACCCTGAGACATTTTGCTGCCTGCAGTGGAACAGCCAAGGGCAGCCCTTTTCCAAATTCATGATGCATCAAACTCCAGGTGAGCCAAATTTCATTTTGGCATCTGGGCCAGAAAAACCTAGAACATCCTTCCCCATGTTGAGTTTTCCAAGGTCTCCATCAGAGATTCCTGAGAAAAGAAGCACCTATGAAGCTATGCTGCCACCTGCTGGCAGGAAAGGGTAAACAGAGGTTTGCTTAATTCCCTGGGGCACTACTGCACAGTTCAATGGGTTTCCTACCACTTTAGTTGCCATGATTACTTCAGGGTGACCAGTCTTCCTCCTTTTCCAGGACATGTTGTACATTTCAGTCTTTTGTCCAGGAGGAATTCCAAGTCCTCCATTTTGAGCACTAAGAAAGCCCATGGAGTAACACGATTTTTGCTCTTCCCCTTCAAGAAATTCCTCTACTTGGCAGCCTGTCCTTGCTGTAAATAGGGGACAAGATGGATCCTGCTGCAGTTTCTTTTTCCTAAGAGCAGCAGCAGACAAGACTTTTACCCAAAAGCTTGGGGTGCATTTGTTTCTTGGTGGGGAAAGGGACAGCGACCCGTGTTAGGCAATGGACATAATGCAAACATCGAGAGTTTTCCCCCCTTGATTTCATTACAATGGACAAATGAAAGGAACAATTTAATAATTATTAATAATAATAACAACAATAGGTGGAATCTCTTTTCCTGTACCATGAATCCATTGCATCGTATCCTGGTGTCTGACGCTGCAGAAAACAAGCTTGCTGCCTCCTCAATATGACATCTTTTCAAGTATTTAAACAGGGCTATCATGTCATCTCTTAACCTTCTCTTCTCTCAGATAAACCGACCCAGCTCAATGAACTACTCCTCATAGGGAATGGTTTCCAGACCTTTCACCATTTTGGTCACCTTCCTCTGGACATGCCCTCCAGCTTGTCAAGATCCCTCTTGAATTGTTATGCCCAGAACTCAGTAGCCTGAGACCTAGGGCTTGTATGGATGATGCAGGCCAATAGCCCCAGGCCAGGATCAGCCAGTCTTCCAAGGGCATGGATTTCCCATCCCTGATTCACTGAAAGAAGGGGTGAAGTTTTGAATCAACCACATGCGTCACCTTGGATTTTCCAACCCTGTGGAGGTGTCTCATTTGTTAGTCTCTGACCTATGGACCCAGGCTGGCATGTGCCTCTAGCAATAATTTACTGGCTATGGACTCTTTGTGTGCAGTTGATAATTTACTGGCTATGGACTCTTGGCTCCCTGGTACAGCCCTTGATGGGAATTACTCTCGCCTTTTTTGCTCCTTGGACCATACAGGGATAGAATCAGAGGCCTTAATAATTACATGATGCTAGATGCCTCTGAAAACTACTATGTGGGCTCATGTCCCTTCAAGTCATCTGTCAACTTATGGTAATCCATGAATTCTGCAGAGTTTTCTTAAGCAAGGAATATCCATAGGTGGTTCTACCAGTTTCTTCTTTGGAAATGTACCCCACAGCACCTAGTATTTATTGGTGGTCTCTCATCCAAAGACTAACCAGGACTGAACCTGATTAGCTTCCAGGATCAGATAGGATCTGGTACCTTAAGACAATGCAATTCTTAGTTTCCATCAGTGGGAATATAATGTATATAATAGAATATAATGTCCAGATTAAGGAAAGTAATGTGTGTCTCTCTGTGTTGCCTTCAAGTCGCCTGTCAACTTATGATGACCGCATGAATTTCTTAGGATTGCCGTAGGCAAGGAATCCTCCCAGGTGGTCTTGCCAGTCTCTTCCTCTGGAATATAGCCTACAGCACCTGGGATTCATTGGAGATCTCCTGACCCTGCTTAGCTTCTAAAACCAGACAGCATCTGGTGCCTTTAGAAAAGGTTTTTAGGCTTGAGTAGTGCCATTCTATTCTGCTTTGGTCAGATCTTACCTGGAAACCTGTGTCCAGTTCTGTCCATCATAGTCTGGAAAATGACAATGTGGTACCTGTTCAGAAAAGAGTGACCAAGATGGTTTGGAAGATACAGTATGCCTTATGACCAATGACTTAGAACACTGGCTATGTTTAAGTTGGAGAAAAGAAGACTGAGAAGTGATATACATGATATGGCTATCTTTAAATATATGAAGGGATGTCCCATAGAAGATGGAGTGAGCTTGCTTTCAGCTGCTCCAGAGACTTGAACAGGAGTCAACCTAGAAGAAAGGAGATTCCACCTAAACATTAGATGGAATCTCTTTACTGCAAGAGTAGGATAGACTGTCATGAGGTGTGATGGACCATCTTTGGAGGTCTTTAAACAGGTTGGATGGGCATCATTCAGGAGTCCTGTAGTTGTGTATTCCTGCATGGCAGGGGGTTGGTCTGGATGACCTTTGCAGTCCTTTCCAACTCTAAGATTCTATGATTTTATACCTCTAAATGAGAGGCAGCATGGTATATTGGTTTGAGCTTTGGACTACAGCTCTGGAAACCAGAGTTTGAATTTTCACTCAGTCATGGAAATCTACTTCCTCAGCCTCAGAGGAAGGCAATGGCAAACCTCCTCTGAATAAATCATGCCAAGAAAGCCCCATTTTAGGGTCACTGTAACTCAGAAATGACTTGAGAGCAGACAACAGCAACAGCAACAACAACAGAGAGGTCCCTTATTCAGAGAGCCTCCATAAGTCCAAACCGACTTCAGTGGTAAATAACAACCCAGATGTAAAATTTCAGCAATAATCTATGAAAGTCCAACCCAACATCTGAAACAGTGAATCAGATAGATGCTTCATATGACACAAACTGCATAGATCTGGGTATTTGCGTTTGCATAGCAAAGAAAATCATGTCTACAAGTTAGGACTCAATGTGAAATTGAAGGCTTTCACAGCCAGCATCTATAGCTGTTGGTCGTGTTCTGGGAGAGTTTATTCCTGATGCTGGTGCAACGATAGGAATAAACTCTTCCAGAACACAGCCACATAGCCCAAAACCCCCCACAAAAAACCATGGAACTTGGTGCTTTGTGGTTTACACATGCAATTCACAGAGGCACATATGGATTATGTGTATGTGTGCATATTGCTTCCCGAAGGCCTTTCTAACCTGTTTATTCTGGTTAGGGACAAAATCCCCCTTGAAACAAACAGGTGTTGGGTCTTTTAGGCTGAAATGACATTTCGTTCGCAATGCTTTCCGTCACCACTAGATGTCTCTGTTTATCACATAGAAAAATGGCCTCATCAATAAACAGCAATGAAAAGGTGTCTTTCTCACAATAATTATCAATTTTGCAGGATGGATTTTGAACATTTAAGGTGATAGCATGCAGTTTTCCCTGACCCTTTTGCCAATTGGAAACCATTCTGTTTCTCCATATTCTGTCCTAAGAGTAGCCTCTTGTCCTGAGAACAGGATTATCAGATGTAGCAGCACTCCCACATCTTTAAGAGCATTCCATAGCTTTTTGTGAGACTGACAGACTGACATACAGAAGGACTGAGGCTCAATCAGGGCTTTATTCTAGAGGAAAAAACTGGAGAAGAGAAGAGAGAAGTGGTGGCAAAAAGGAGCTTTCACATTGGGGGACCCTGCTTAAGCTCTGCGGATTTTGCTGGGACTGGCTAGCAGGTTGGAGCTGCTCTGCTGCTCCTGATTTCATTCACTGAACAGGCTGAGAGAAGAGGTAGTAGAAGAAATGTGTGTGTGTTGGGGGGGGGAGGACAATGACAACAACTTAGAATCATAGAATCCTAAAGTTGAAAGGGACCTCAAGGGTCATCCAATCTAACCCAATTTTACCATGCAGGAATACACAATCAAAACAATCATGACAGATGGTCATTTAGCCTCTGTTTAAAGACCTCCAAAGAAGGAGACTCCACTACACTCCGAGGAAGTGCATTCCACTGTCAAACAGCTCTTACTGTCAGGAAGTTCCTCCTAACGTTTAGGTAGCATCTCTTGAAGTTGGGTGAGGGAGGCAAAAGAGGGAGAAGTACCTAAGGTTGGTTCTTAGAAGAGTCCTTCAACTATCTCACCTCTCTTGGACTGAGAGTCCTTCCTCACTGGGAAGCCAGCTGCAACCCAGTCCATCCCAGGAAAAAAGGATCAAGAGTCCTTCCTCGCTGGGGAGAAGCTTGTCCCGTTGTATTCAGTCATCAGCCAAGAAGCCTCTCACCCACATCAGTCTTTGCTGCAAGACCAGCAAGGGCGAGAGGCTTCTCGGTGGCTACTGAGCCAGCTGCTTGGTTGCTGCTCCCAGGGTGACTGGGTGTAAAGGAAAGAGTGACCAAGCAGCTGGCTGAGCAGTGACCAATAAGTAGCTCACCCACTCCAGCCTTTGCCAGAAGGCTGGCATGGCCAAGAGGTTTCTCATCCACTGCTGGGTCAGCTGCTCAGTTGCTATTCCCAAGGTGACCCACCACCCAGTTACTGCTTGATTGGCTTCTTGGTTGCTGCTCCCTTTGCACCTGGTCACCCTGGGAGCAACAACTGAGCAGCTGACCAGTCCTGTAAGATGAACATGGGTGAGGGAGGAGCAAGCCTGAGCCATTGCCACTATTATTTCACACATGAGAGGTTGAGGAGGAGGTGGTGATGGTGGCAATCTGGGCATGGCTGAAGTAGACACTGCTAACAGTAGATCTAATATCAAGAAATAGGTGTTGGGTGTGTGTGCTAGGATTGTTGTCTAAGAGGAAAGGGGGCAGTAAACCAAAAAGGTTTGGAGAGCACTGCCATAAACCAAAAGAAACCAGGAGAGAGAGTCCTGTATCCTGCTGGTTATTCCAAATCAGAGAAGATCAATTGGGTCTCCTCTGCAGTTTCCCTTAACCCTGCCTCCTTGCCCTATGCGCCCTATCCAGCCTGCTTTTTGGTTGTTAAATTTATTTTCTTTTTAATGCATTTCCAGAGTTATGCTAATGTGATTTAAGTTAAAAAGAAAAGAAATATAAGAAAATAAAGGAAACCAACCTGGGAATAGTGATGGGGAGGTAGAAGAAGAGGAGACACTGACACTATGCAACTATAGTGATAATATCGCAACTGCCTCAGCAGCGATGTTTTGCATCTGGTGAGTAATGGGACTGCAGCGTGACTGGGAATTTAATGATGGGATTTCCCCGCCAATGAAAAAGGATGGCCTAACCACACTTCCGAGACACATCAGCTATGGGTTGGAGGTGACATTGTGCAATAAGGATTGCCAAAGGCGCTATTTTCTGACATGAATTGCAGTTTAAAAGCCAAGTGTAGGAATCTCCTAAGTCAAGCTTTGTTGATGGGTGCCTTCAAGTCATTTCTGATTATGGCGACCCTATCATGGCGAGATTTGTTCAGAGGAGGTTTGCCATTGCCTTCACATGAGGCCGAGAACATGTGACTTGCCCAAGGTCTTCCAGTGGGTTTCATAGCCAAGCTGGGAATCAAATCTTGGTCTCCAGCATCATAGTCCAACACTCAGACTACTATGCCTTGCTGTTTCACATCCACTCAGATCAAGAGGACTTACATTTGTCAAGTCCTACTGATTTCAAGGGATATACTCTAAGTGTGACAAGTGCTGGATCTGATCCATGGTCTCATGTGTTGAATATAATCCATAGAAACACCTTATCTCTCACCAGGAACCACATCCGTCAAACTTCTCTCATCGAGTGTATTTACCTGACCCTGAAAGCTAGGGACAGTCTAGGGATTCTGTTGGTGTATCGGCCACCCCGTGCGCTAACAGACTCCCTTAACGAGCTGACACAGCTGGTTGCGGAGCTGTTGTTGGAAACACCCAGGCTACTTGTCCTGGGTGACTTCAACATCCCCTTCGCGGCCAACTATGTTCCACCCGGTGCGGCTCAGGAATTCATGGATACCATGACGGCCATGGGCCTGTCCCAGCTGATCTCGGGTCCTACGCATTTCGCGGGTAATACACTGGATTTAGTTTTTTGTACGGATGCGGAAAATCCGTGGGCGGAAATAACTAATATTTCCCCCCTGCCATGGACGGATCATTTCCTCGTGGAGGCAAAAATCAAGGCCTCTACCCAGATCCCCCCCCGGGGGTGGTGGACCTATTAGGATGGTCCACCCTTGAAGGCTGATGGAACCCAAAAGGTTCCAGGAAGCCTTAGAGGGGAACATGGTTGGAAATGACGGCGACCCTGTTGATGCCCTGACTGGTATTTGGAATACCGGTCTCTCTAGGGCTATACACAGTATCGCTCCCAAGCGCCCTCTCAGGCCCACTTCCAAACGTAAGCCCTGGTATACGGAAGATCTCCGGGCAAGGAAGCGGGTCCTGCGACGGCTAGAGCACCGCTGGCGGAAACACCTACGCTTAGCCGACAAGGCTCTCCTAGACCACCTTTTGGAGGACTACGGAGAGGCGATACGAGCAGCTAAGAATTCGTTCTATGGTGCTCGTGTCGCGTCCGCGGAGTCGCGTCCAGCAGAGTTGTTCAGGGTGGTTAGGGAGCTAACTCAGCTCCCTCCCACCCTGAACCAGATCCCTGAACCTTCTAAGGCCTGCTGTGACCAATTTAACAACTTCTTCGCGGATAAAACCTCTTGGATAAGCGAAGGTCTTAACGCCGGCATTAGGGCAGAACCTAGGGTAGAGGTATCCAGAGCCTCCGTGGACTCCATTAAACTGGATCGGTTTGAGACGGTTAGTACCGATGATGTGGACAAGATCCTTGGAAGCGTTCGGAAGACAACCTGCTTCCTCGATCCCTGTCCCTCATGGCTAGCGGCTCAGGGGGGACCGGTGGTAACTTTGATGTTACACCGGATTATTAATACATCTCTGAGGGATGGGCAATTTCCATCCAGCTTGAAATTGGCCACTATAAAACCGCTGTTAAAAAAGCCCTCCCTCGACCCCCTGATACATAGTAATTATCGGCCAGTCTCGCTGCTGCCATTTCTGGGGAAGGTGATCGAGAGGGCGGTTGCAATCCAGCTTCGATCGATCTTGGATGAAACAGATTATCTGGACCCATTTCAAACCGGCTTTCGGGTGGGTTACGGGGTTGAGACGGCCATGGTCGCCTTGGTCGATGATCTCCGTCTGGGCATCGACAGGGGAAGCGTGTCCCTGTTGGTGCTCTTAGACATCTCAGCAGCTTTTGATACCATAGACCATGGTATCCTTCTGGAGCGCCTGGCAGAGGTGGGAATCGGGGGCACTGCGCTCCAGTGGTTCCGGTCCTACCTCTCTGGGAGGTTCCAGATGGTGCAGCTGGGAGACGTATGCTCCGATAAGAGGGCTCTCACAACTGGGGTCCCTCAAGGAGCCATTCTGTCTCCCATGCTTTTCAACATTTACATGAAACCGCTGGGAGAGATCATCCAGAGACATGGGGCGCGGGGTTATCAGTACGCTGATGACACCCAAATAGTCTTCTCTATGTCTCCGACTGATGCAGTGACAGAGGATGGCGTCTCTCCTCTCGTGACCTGTCTGGAGTCGATAATGGGCTGGATGAGGGAAAACCGACTCAGTCTGAATCCAGAGAAAACGGAGGTACTTGTGATAGGTTCCCCTGGTCCAGGAATGGCGGTGGTTCCACCTGTCCTGAACGGGATCACGCTTCCTGTGAAGGACTCTGTGTGCAGTCTGGGGGTGCTTCTTGATTTGTCGCTTCACCTTACAGCTCAGGTGGATGCGACGGTCAAGAGCACCTGTTATCAGCTTCGGCTTATTCGCCAGCTGCGCCCATACCTGGCCCAGAGGGACCTTGAAACGGTAGTTCATGCTCTGGTAACCTCTCGATTGGACTTCTGCAATGCGCTCTACATGGGGCAACCCTTGTACCACACCAGGAAGCTACAGATGGTACAGAATATGGCAGCCAGACTGGTCACTGGTACTTCCAGGGCCAGTCATATTACACCTGTACTTAAAGATCTGCATTGGCTGCCTATTCGCTTCCGGGCACAAGACAAGGTGTTGGTTATAACCTATAAAGCCCTACATGGCTTGGGCCCAGGATACCTTGAGGACCGCCTCTCCCCATACATTCCGCCCCACACCCTCAGAACATCTGGGCAGCAACTACTGAGGGTCCCAGGGGCTAGACTAGCCTCCACAGTAAGGAGGTCATATACCATCATCGCCCCGACCCTCTGGAATACGCTGCCCATAGACCTCCGCTCGGCCACCTCCCTGGCCCAGTTCAGGAAGGAATTAAAAACCTTCCTGTTCCGACTAGCATTCCCTGACACAAGCTCCAGCTAGTCTTCCCCCCCTCTGACAGCAGTGGTAGCTGGTTGATGGGGTTTTAATATTGGTTTTAATAGTCTTATCGTATTTGTATTATTGATGTATGTATTTGTATTGTTTTGATCTGTTGTGCACCGCCCTGATCATAGGAAGGGCGGTATATAAATAAATTATTATTATTATTATTATTATTATTATTATTATGTTAGTCAAGTCCCATTAACCAATGGATCTACCCTACGTATGGCAGTGCTTGAATCCGACCATTGTTGTATGGGCCAAACACATGTGTCCAGATTGATAAGAGGCTCAGCAGTCATTCTAAAAGGAGTGGCTGATATGTCCTAGTGAGCCCTCTAATTTTTAAGAATATGTATTAAAAGGGGGGAGGCATGGTCTTCTTTCTTTGCTTAAAAAGGGAAACTCAGCGCATCAGCATTCCTGCTCTGCTAGGCCTGAGCCATACTGATTTCCAGATGTTTTCGGTGTGCCAGCTGTAGGTCACCCGCAGGCTAAGTCAACTTCAACTCAGTAGTGACCTGCGATAAACTGGTAAAGTAAACAACCCAAGGCGGGAAGAACGTGTCCATTTATTGATTCAGTTGGGTTTTTTTGGTTAGACTGTCCCATTCCCCCAAGGCTCGGGGTGCATATCAAGCTGCTGAGAGAAAATAAATATCAAATCCCCAATATTAAACCTTCCAAAGTCAAGATGTAATTGCAGCATGAGACTTTTCCCATCTAAGATCACCAAATTTCTTGAAAGAAAATACACACAAGCGAAGTAAGGATCAGTTGGCAGCAATGCTTATGCAATCACAGGGATGCAAAACTGGAAGGGATCCCTCAGGATCATCCAGTCTAGCCCACTGCTTCTTTTTAAACGTTTGAAAAAGTTTATTTGATATTATAACTTTAGCCTTGATTCCCTCTCACCCCCTGAGACTGGTACACAAAATTACTTTTTCATTAAGTTACATAGTCGTAATACAGAAATAAAAGATATCAGCAGTGTGTCCTTACACATGTCATGGCTCCATTCATAGAATCATAGAGTTGGAAGAGACCACAAGGGCCATCCAGTCCATTCTATGGAATCCAGGGATGTGTAGTTTGGTGGAGCACCACAGTTCTGACAGAGAAGACTAAATAGCTCACCCAAACTACATATCCCAAAATCCCACAGCATTGAGCCATGGCAATTAATGTGGTATCAAACTGCATTAATTCTCCAAGGTAGATGCAGCCATAGTCAGCTAAAAGGATATGAACAACTTTGGAAGTCCAACATTATCTCTCCTCTCCCATATGTTCAATAAAACAATTCCAAATTACATAAAAAAGGTGTTTTGCTTTCTTTCCTTTAGCTATTTGAAATATGTAAATTATTTTTTCCGTCAAGGTAGTTGCCATACTGTACTATGTCAAGTCTTTACCATCAATTCCCTTTAAAACTTTCCAACACTGAGCAATGACCAAACTGGCAGTTACAAATAAATAACCAATTACGAGTCGCTGAAATGCTTTTGTGTTATTTCCATGGAAGAAAAAAAAAGCACAGGAGAGCAAGTTCTGGAGTTTTTGGGAGCCTATCCCTCAACATTTCTACATTTCAACATTTCACAGATGAAAACCAGAACAGGTGTGGAGAAGTCACATCAGAGTGTAGCCAAGAAGGCCAAAGGTATTACGGAAGAAGAAAATTCAGGGTAGGAGAGGCTGCAGAGGGGAGAGTAAGATTTTGTCCTTCCTTCTTCCTTCCTGCTGAGATAATTTAGTGCAAATTACTTTTGTATCTTGAATTCAGTTTGCAGCTATTCCATGAAGCTGGGGATGAAAGGGGAAAGTGGGAGGAGAAGAAAGAAACTGGGACATTTTAAAAGCAGCTGAAAAAGTGGGACAGCACAGGTTTAATAGGGACAGTTTGTGGGCATGGGCCAGTGTAAATGACTGCCCACTGCCATGTGGACTCTGGTGAGGAAGGGCAAGATATTGTAATCCTGGTTAGAAATTAGGGTTGCCATTGTTACAGCTGAGTTCTGCAACTGTGCCTTTTAACCAGAAGTTTCTGCATGGCAAGGGGTTGGATTGGATGGCCCTTGTGCTCTCTTCCAACTTTATGATTCCAAAGACAGCCATTAAAAATGATTGAGTTTAGCTGCAGGCTGCACCAAGTCTCTCTTGCACGTTTTCTGTATGTGAGTTGCTCTTAAAAGTATAGGAGCAGGCTGGGCCAAGGAAATTCTAATCAGTTGGCAACCTCAGTGGCATCACTAGCCAGGTAGGGGTGTGTGTGTGTGTGTGTGTGTGTGTGAGAGAGAGAGAGAGAGAGAGAGAGAACTGCACTGGGTGATACCCACATCCCCAGAGGAGAGAAAGGAGTTAGCACTGAGAATTGGGCACTCGCCCTCACCTGCCTGTAAATAACATTAGTACAAAATCATTACTAAGGATTTGGTGTGGTGTGGAGGAGGTCAGTTGTGGGGTGACACCATGAATTTACCACACCGGGTGCCGTCAAACCTAGGAACACCACTGGGCAACCTCAGGAGGATACGAATAAAATATTACACCATTTGCTGGGGCTAAAGGTGCAGGGCCCTCATGAAAGTGGAACAAATGCAAATGAAAAACCCACTTTTTTAAACCAGAGAGAACACCTCTTTAGGAATTTCTAGGTCCTCCCGAGCAACTCTGTGGTCAACATCCAGCAGAAGCTGGCTATAAAATTGTGATAGAGAAGCCACAAATGCCTGGAAAAGTGTTTTCCTTAGGAATCTCTAGGTTTTCCAGTGTGACTCTATGGTCAACCTCTGGCGGAGTCACGCTGGAGGAAGTAGAGATTCCTAGAGAGCACATACAGTGGGCCCTTGGGATCTGCTGGAGTTTGTTCCAGGAATCAGGATCCACCCATGGATACCAAAATCCATGGATGTTCAAATCCCATTAAATATAATGGCATGGCGTCATCCCTTATATAAAATTGCAAAGTCAAGGTTTGCTTTTTGGAACTTATACTTTTCTTGGGAAATGAAGAAAATAAAAGGGGAAAAGGGAATGGAATGGGGTTTCCTGGGAAAGGACATGGCCTGCTGGATGGAATTGCGAACTCCATGCTGCAACAAATTTTGTAGCATACATTGCTTATCAAATTATCTATGCACCTGTTTTGGTCTCTCAGATTATATCTACACTGTAGAATTAATGCAGTTTGGCACCTCTTTAACTGCCATGGTTCCATGCTATGGAATTCTGGGGTTTGTAGTTTTGTGAGCTATTTAGCCTCCTCTGGCAGAGACCTCTAGTGCCACAACAAACAACAAATCCCAGGATTCCACAGAATGGGGCCATGACAGTTAAAAGCAGTGTCACACTGCCTTAATTTTGCAGTGCAGCAGCAGCAGCCTCAGTCTTAATAATGCAGGGTCAATAAAGTTGCAATTGTATACACATTTACCTGGAGGTAAGGTCCATTGGGAGAGAGCCAGCATGGCATAGTGGTTTGAGTGTAGGACTATGACTCTGGAGACTAGGGTCTGATTTCTCTCTCAGCCATGCAAGCCATTGGGTGACCTTGGGCAGGTCACACTCTCTCAGCCTCAGGGTAAGGCAATGACAAACCTCTTCTGAAGAAGCTTGCCATGAAAAGCCCATGATAGGTTTGCTTTAGGGTCACCATGGGACAGAAATGACTTGAAGGCATGCAACAACAACAAAAGTGCCATTGGAAGCAATGGGTGTTTTTTTCTAAGTAGACCAAAACTAGACAACTTTCTCCCTTCTCTCTTCCAGGATCAGGAGTACTTTCACTGATGGAAAGAGCAAATTTACCTTGTCATCTCCCAACCTGTGTCTGGAAGAGGGTTAAACTCCCTTGAACCTTGTGGGTGAATGATTAACCATGAAAGCAATAGCTTGCTGACCCATTGACCAAAGAGGATGGCTTTTTGTTGCCAAAATCGACACGGTTTGGATAGAAAAGATGCCCTGCGTAGAAACCTTCCATTCAACCACTTTAGATGGTCATGGTTTCTGGCCTCTCTGCTCTTAATTCTCCTCTTTTCAGCTATAAGACTGTGGATTTCAAAGTCTTTAGGGTAAAATCTTTTCTGTTCTACTACATAGTACTACAGAATTGGAAGGAATCCAGTGCAGGAATCCACTGTGAAAGCATACCTGAGAGGTGGACATCCAATGCCTTCTAGATCAGTCCCTGAACTCCACTTTTGTGACAAGTGAACCCCCCTACCAGCCCACTAAAGGTAGAATATTACAAGGAGCCCTTATCAAACTACAGATCCTAGGATTCCATAGGATGAAGCCACAGAAATCTCAGCAGATATGTTTTAGACAGGGAAGAGAAGCCATGATCTCATATATGTCATGGCTCTATCCTACGAAATTCTGGGATTTGTAGTTCGTTGTGGCACCAGAGCTCTCTGACATGGAAGGCTAAATATCCCACAAAACTACAAACCCCAGAATTCCATAGCATTGAGCCATAGCAGTTACAACAGGTATCAAACTGCATTAATGTGTAGTGTGTAGATGCAGACATAGTCACAGTTAAATTCCCCAGTTTCTCCAACATCGCTACAGCAGTCTGGCAGATTTTCTGACAAAGCGTTGCAGCTCTTTTTCTTGGCTTGTGAGTCAGTTCAACCCGGTGGAAGTCTGTAAGAAAATGAAAAATAAATTTTAAACATTGAGGTGCTTTTTCATGGAGGGGCAGCCACACTGTTCTTGCGATCTCCTTGCAAAGATAACTCCACTCAGGCTTCTCCCAAAATCACCCTTCTTGTCTTCAGCTTCATATTCTCAGTCTCTTCCATCCCTTAAAAGCCCCCTTGGACGCCCAATATTAACAAGCTTTCCATCCATGGTTTGTTGTGACTCACAACAATCACAGTGCTTGAGACCCTGGCTGTCCCTATCGCCCCCTGCTGGGAGGACAAGGCATGACTCCTGGGCAGCCAAAATATAACCATCACAAGGATTGTTTTAAAAGTCCTCTGTAAAGAAGGTAAGGCATAATAATAATAATGGATTTCTGCTGGATGGCAATATTCCTGACAGCGGTTGGTCTGGGATGGCTTCAGAAACTTTCCAGACTTGGTAGTGGGAGGCAATGCTGGGAGGGAGGAGAGTTACCAAAGGAATATAAAGCAAGTAAGATGCTAAGACCTCTTTTGCATTGCACAGCTATGGATTGCATGATTAAATGGCGCTATGCATTGCATGATTTTGCATTGCATGGTTAATGGCACTATGATGCCATTTTAACTGTCCTGGCTCCATCCTTTGTAACCTTGGGATTTATAGTTTTGCAAGGTTTGTAGAATTCTCTGCCAGGGAGTTCTAGGGCCTCCCCAAAATACATATCCTAGGATTCCATAAGATTAAGGCAGTGCTTCTCAAATAGTGGGGCGGCCCCCCCAGGGGGGGCGCGAGGCTCTGTAAAGGGGGGCGCAAGGCTCAGGATACAGTGTTATGCAGAGGTGTACTTATAACAATTTTATAGACAAATGATACTATTTACAGTCGCGCGGGGCGCACGAAATGTTTTCTTCTTCCTAGGGGGGACATGACAGAAAATAATTGAGAAGCACTGGATTAAGGTGACTCTATCATTTTAGTTGATTTTTTTAGTATGAATCGTTTAAATGTAATTGTGATTTAATTGTTATTTGAAGGGGGAGGGTAGAATTTGGGACTATCATATACTGTTATTTTATTATGTATTGGACTGTTTTACTGTAAGCTGCCTCAGTCTTAGTCAGAGGATGTGGGATATAAATAAAATATGATGATGATGATGATGATGATGATGATGATGATGATGATGATGATGATGATGGATTTTTCCTGGCCAGAATTGTTCAGAGGAGGTTTGCCATTGGCATTCTCTGAGGCTGAGAGATGTCCAAAGTCACCCAGTGAGTTTCATGGCCGAGCTGGGAATTGAACCCTGGTCTTCAGTGTCATAGTCCAACACTCAAACTGCAACACTCCATTCAGCATTTTGGACATACTGAAGTTTCCAAACAGGTTTTTTTTTTTTTTTGGTAATCGCCAAAGATGGGGAAAAGTGTGTGTAGGATTTTCCACGTCATCTGCTAAAATATTTCAGCTGGACTTGGGTGACTGCAGGGCACCATTTGCTGCCATTCGTCAGGCTGTAAAATTTCCTGGACTTCTTTCCCTGCAGATTAAAAATCAATTACTGTATGTTAAGGAAAAATTCAAGTAGGGCCCCCTTTCCCTGACATGTTAGATTTCTATAAGCAAGGGATTTGGGGAGAATTCTCCCATAAAAATAACACCTTCTCTCCTCTATTCATACCTGAAATGATATAAAATGATAACACAGCCAATGTAAACAGGCCCAAATTCTGGTTTGTGACGTATGCTCTAATAGAGGACACATAAGTCCTCTGATGGAGAACTTATGCTCTGATGGAGAACAGCAGGTCCAAATTCTGTGTGCTTTATGCTCTGACGGACACATTGGTAAAAATGGTGATGGCCATTCTCAGATATTGGGGGATTCTGGGAATTTAAACTCCTCCGGCTTCTCTTTTTCAGGGATGGATGGGTTTTCTGGCAAATATTAACAAGGGATGCACATTACAGTACTTCCTTTTCCCTAGCTGGCAAGAACAGAAAACAACAATCCCAGAGCAATCATTTTGGAGCTAAAAATAAAGTGATAACGTCTAATGTTTTATCATAGAATCATAGAGTTGGAAAAGACCACAAGGGCCATCCAATCCAACCCCCTGCCATGCAGGAAATCCAAATCAAAGCATCCCTGACAGATGGCCATCCAGCCTCTGTTTAAAGACCTCTAAGGAAGGAGACTCCACTACACTCTGAGAGAGTTTGTTCCACTGTCAAACAGCCCTTACTCTCAGGAGGTTCCTCCTAATGTTGAGCTGGAATCTCTTTTCCTGCAGCTTGGATCCATTGTTCCTGGTCCTGTTCTCTGGAGCAGCAGAAAACAAGCTTGCTCCTTCCTCAATATGATATCCCTTCAAATATTTAAATAGGGCTATCATATCACCTCTTAACCTTCTCTTCTCCAGGCTAAACATACCCAGCTCCCTAAGTTGTTCCTCATAGGACATGGTTTCCAGACCCTTCACCATTTTAGTTGCCCTCCTTTGGACACGCTCCAGTTTCTCAATATCATTTTTAAGTTGTGGTGCCCAGAACTGGACACACTATTCCAGGTGGGGCCTGACCAAAGCAGAATATCCATCCATCCATCCATCCATAGCAGATCTTGGAAAATCCTTGACATCGTTTGATGGGTGGCCTGGACAATGGAGCTGCAAAAATACTTTTTGCTCTCTTTTATTTGAGCTACATGAGCCCTTTCTCTCACTCTTGGTTAGCCAGGAGGATTTAAGGAAAATATAATCTTCCTGCGCCCTTGAGCCAAATTCCCTGGATCATGCGAGCGGATGCACCAGCAGGTGAGGAGGCCAAGAAATGGTCTCCATCGTTCTGTCTTACCTCTAGGCAAGTCAGAATGGAAATAAGCACAACTGGTAACATCCCTTGTAAAAAGAAGAGAGTGCGGTTGCAGTCCTGAAGGTCACAATCTCCTTGTGCTTGGAAAAGAAACCATGGTGAGCATCTGGTTGATGTCTTGCACCTGCGTGAGGCTGCATCCACACTGTAGGTATAACCTGGTTTGACACCACTTTAACTGCCACGGCTCAGTGCTGTGGAATTCTTGGAACTGCAGTTTGTTGTGGAAAGCTCTGGTGCCACAACAAACAACCGTTCTTAGAATTCCATACCATTGAACCATGGCTGTTAAAGTGGTGTAAAACTGGATTATTTTTGTATTGTGGATTCTGCTTAAGTTCCTCAGAGGTGTTTTTTGCCAGTTCCTTCCCCTGAAATACAACCTCATTTGATTCCATGCCATGGCTCCATGCGATGGAATCCTGGGATTTGTAGTTTCACAAGGTACTGAGAATTCTCCACCAGAAAGCTCTAGTGCCACACCAAAGAATGAATCCTGTGGGATGCAGGAAAGGCAAGTAAAGTGCTATCCTGGTACTCTGTGAAAGGGGTGCTGGAGGTTTCCAAGAGAGACAATTCACCTTTAAAAAAAACCCAGAAAAGGGCAGTTTGGGAGGAAGGAGTGTATCCACACTGCAGAAATAATGCAGTTTGACATCACTTTAACTGCCATGGATGAAGGCTATGGAATTCTGGGATTTGCACTTTTGTGAGACATTTAGCCTTCTGTGTCAGAGAACTCTGGTACCCCAACAAACTACAAATCCCAAGATTCCACTGCATTGAACCATGGCAGTTAAAGCAGTGTTAAACTGCTTTATTTTTGCAGTGTGGCAGCAGCCTTAAGGGGGCAAATGTCCACACAAACAGCCTCAGGGGCCAGATATGCCCACCCCTACCTTGTACCCATGCTCTGAAAAGACTGGATGCCTCCCACACCCCAAAGCAGCATCAGTGGGATTCTTAACACACTCCACAAAAGCCCAACAGCTTGATGTACTTTTTTGCCTTCTCTCGAACGAATGAGATTCAGATCTGGAGTGGAAAATAATAATAGTAATATCTACTATGAACCACCACCGCCGAGTGGAGCAAAGGGATTCCTGAGATTCCAAAGGAACAATGAATAGTCGAAGCGTGCCACAAACCTCTCAGTGTGGCATGTGGAGGCCAGCGTCACACTTTCCTTTTGCCTAATTTGATGGTGGTTGGGACTGGATGTCCCTCGCTGGCATGGACTGGGCAAGTGTGTTGGGAGAGATATAGGTCCTGAATGCACCAGTGGAAGTTCAGTCTCTAGCTTTCGTGTAAAACTGGCCTGTGCCAGTGCAATGCCCGATGAAGGTCAGTTCCACAAAAGTGAACCAGTCGGAGCAGGTCGGCAGATTCCATCTGAAGAGAAACTGGGCTGAAAGAAATACCTATGGCTGAACAATGAAGGTATTTGCATTGAAGCAGGATCATTGCTTGGAAGAATCGCACAGCCAAACTGGTCACCTGCCCACTCAAAGGCTGCATCGGCTGCAGAATTAATGCAGGCTGACACCGCTTTAACTGCCATGGCTCAATGCTATGGGATTTGTAGTTTGGCGAGAGATTTAGCCTTCTCTGTCAGACAGGTCTCTGGGTGGCAAAAGGCAGGCATCCTAAAGGCACTAGATCCCATCTTATCTTGGAAGATAACCAGGATCAGCCCTGGTTAGTCTTTGGATGGGAGACCTCCAATGAATGCCAGGTGCTGTAGGCTCTATTTCAGAAGAAAGAACTGGCAAAACCACCTCTGAGTATTTTTTGCATAGGAAAACTCTATGAAATTCCTCAGGTTGCCATAAGTTGACAGGCTACTTGAAGGCACACATATATACATACATGCAGGAGGAGAGATTTATGGATACCATGGATTGCCAAAAAAGGCCAAATGAAGCCTGAGCTCTCACTTCCATCTTAAATTAATTCCCAGTATTTTGGGAAAAATGCAGCTCTGTGATCCCCCATTATCCTATTTCCCCCTCTAAAGTGACTTTGAACATCCAGCCTGATGAAGACGCTTGTGAGTTTCAAAAGCTTGCATCAGCTGAGGCTATTGCACTTTGGGTACAGCATGAAATGACACAAATAATAGGAAAAGATAGTAATGTTTGATTAAGTGGAAGGCACCAGGAAAAGAAGAAGTCTTCATTATATGCGGGTTGACTCAATCAAAGAAGCCATGGCTGGCCTTAATTTGCAAGACAGTGGAAGTCCTGGGCTCATGAGTTGCCATTCCTATGTTGCGTGATCACAAGGCTGAGGTCTCTTCAGGGGCTATCTAAAGGGACTTTTAAGGAATTATAGGACCCAAACAGACAGGCCAAAATAAAGCTGCTTTGGGTCACTTTGGAAGTATGCTGTTTAAATGACCCAGGCATCTTAAGAGTCCAGAAGCTGCACCAAAGCTGTGCTCCAGTTCTTAGCACTGGAGTATGGCGTTAGTGAGGCTTCTGGCCTCTTAGGACACATGCATCTTTTAAGTAGCATAAATCCAAAGTGACACAAAGCAGTTTTATTTTGGCCTGTCTGCATGGGCACATAGAATCCTAAAACTGGGAGAGACCACAAGGGCCATCCAGTCCACTCCACTGCCATGCAGGAACTCTCAGTCAAAGGGTTTGAAGGAGCTATTTGCAAAAGCCTTTGAATGCCTGCCCAGTGCATCTATTCCTCTTTGTCCTCTGTTCTGCTGGACATTTTCTTAGCAGCATCAGCACTGGGCTGGTTTAAGGTACGACTGAGAGAGAGGAGAAATACCAAAATGATCAATGTTTGTGGTTGCGGAGGAAGGAGGAAGATTGCCCTGTGGTACCAAACAGTACAATAAACAATAGTTTGTTTTTGTGGGGTTTTGCGTGGCTTATGTGGCCCATTGTCCTAGAAGAGTTTAAGAGTTCCTGAACGTGTTGCACGCAGCCCTGTGGCTGGCATCTTCAGCAAAGTCTTTTCTGACAGATGTGCCAGCCACAGAGGCTAATGAAACATCCAGGAATACCTGCTAGGGACTGGCCACATAGCCCCAAAACCCACAAAATTGTGGACGCGTATGATGAGTAAGGAACCGTACCAATAACCTGTATAAACACCAAGCATAGATAGCTTAGGAAGGATGGAATAAATGGTATTATAGGAAGGGAATTAAACAGATTTTTATTGCATGTTTTTTGTTTAGTTTGTTTTATGTTTTCTTTTGTGTTTAGTTTATGTTATGTTTTATGTTATAATAAAATAAAATGTAATTTTTTTTAAAGAAGACGATTCCAAATGGTGATTCTTGCAAGGCTTACCTGACTGTTTTCATTTCACATGTAGGTATTGTCAATTCTGAACAAAAAGTTGGCTGGAACACATTCACCTGTGCTTGTGCGCTTGTGTGTCTGTGTGTGGTGGATGGGTAGGAGACTATCCTTCTTGTTGTTGTTGTGTGCCTTCAACTCATTTCTGACCTACAGCAGCCCTAAGGGAACCCTATCACAGAGTTTTCTGGGGCCGAGAAAGTGTGACTCACCCAAGGTTACCCAGTGGGTTTCCATGGCCAAGTGGGGAATCGAATCCTAATTTCCAGAGTCATAGTCCAACACACAAACCTGTTGTCGTTGTGTGCCGTTTGGCTTATGGTGACTGTAAGGGATCCCTGTCATAGGGTTTTCTGGGGCCGAGAGAGTGTGACTCACCCGAGGTCACACAATGAATTTCTATGGCTGAGTGTCCTAGTCCAGAGTCCTAGTCCAATGCTCAAACCAGTACACCATGCTTCTTCCTTTCCTGTTATTCCTGCCTCTGGTCCCAATATTTATGTTAAAGAAGTAGCACCCAGGATCACATCGACTTCATCCACGTTGCAGCATTAAAGCAGTTTGACACCACATTCACTGCCATGGCTCCAACTTTTGGAATCATGAAAGTTGTAGTTTTGGCGAGTTGTTCAGACTGGTCTGTCGGAGAGCTCTGGTGCTTCCCCAAACTACAAATCCCAGGATTCTGTAGGACAGAGTCACAGTAGTAAAAGTGGTGTACAGACTCTAGTTTATTTCTGCTGTCTGGATACACCTTGGATACATATTTGTGCATAACAATCACCTCTGTATCAAAACTCCCAAGTCTTGATTGTCTATGTATCCAAATTCTCTACTGAGTAACAATCCATGTAACTCAAATCCACATCTTAACAGTCCATGTAGCCAAACCATCTACAGAGTAACAGTTCATGTATCTAAATTCTCCATCCTAATGATCCATGCATGGATCCTGTTGAAAAAGTAACACTCCATGTGTCTAAACTCCACCTTTTAATGGTCCATGCAAGCATCCTCTCTACAGAGTGATGGTCCATGTAACTAAAAACTCCACCTCTTAGCAATCCATGTGTGAAAAGTTTCTATAAAGTAACTAAACTCCTCCACTTAACAGTCCACGCATACATACTCTTTACAGAGTAATGCTCCATGTAACTAAACTTCTCTCAATGCTCTATGCATGCATCCCCTGCTCCATGCATCTAAACCCCATGAATCCAAACACTCTACAGAGTAACTTTCCATGTAACTAAACTCCACCTGTTAATGGTCCATGTCTCCAAACTCTCTGGAAGTAATGATCCATGCATCTCCACTCCACCTTTCAGTGGCCCATGCATGCATACTCTCTACCAAGTAACCATCCATGTATCTGAAGCCCACATCTTCATGGTCCAAGAATCCAAACACTCTACAGAGTAATGCTCCATGTAACTAAAATCCACATGGCTCCTCTGTACAAAGTAAAACCCCATGCATCTAAACTCCACTTTTTAGTGGTCCATGCATGCATCCTCTCTACAGAGTAACGACCAATATAACCCTAACTCTAGCCCTAACTCCATATCTTCACAGTCCATATATCCTTACACTGTACAAAGTAATAATCCCTGTAACTAAACCCCACCTTTGAACGGTCCAGGTAAGCATCCTCTCTGCAGCGTAATGCTCCATTGTAACTAAAGCCCACCTCTTAATGGTCCATGTCTCCCAA